>NW_019104089.1:303561-493520 GCF_001856785.1 Myzus persicae | reverse complement strand
CTAAGGAAAAAATTGGGAAGAAAAGTGCAAAGGATTACAGATACATTCGTAAGTATGATATAATAACACTCAATGGGCAAGAACGACTTATTAAATCTATAAGTAATAATTCAGAAAATGTACACTATTATGTATCAAATGACGAATTATTTGATATTTTACACGATAGTCACATTGCAATAGGTCATGGTGGTAGGGACCGCATGGTTTATGAATTAAAGACAAAATATTCTAATATTACCAAGGAAACTATTATGATATATTTAAGTCTTTGTATGCATTGTGCACGGTGCCACTGCAAAACAAAATGCAAAACAAATAAATGTACTTGTAGATCTAATAACCGGCTTTGTACATCGAAATGCCATAACAGCTTATCATGCGAGAATAAGTGATACCCATACGTCATAATCAATAATCAACATACAAGTATTAAAATAATAATTATTATGAAAAAATTAATTTTTTCTTATATTTTTTTTTCATTGTTTATTCTTAAATAGTAAATATAATATATTATATCTAAAATTATCAATGGCTACATAGTATTAGTCAATAATGACAATGACTGGTCAATCATAGAAATTATGTATTAATATTAAATTTGTTTTATGATTGTCTATCTTAGTTAGGTATTCTCTAAAAAGACTAGCCAATAATATCAATACCTATGTAAAACAGTCAGTGTTAACATTGACTAGTCATTTTTAACAATACCTAATTATCATCATTGGCGGTAACATATACACGTACCTAGTCTACAGAGAGAATTATTTTTTTTTAATTACTAATTGTTTTCTATAATATATACTATATATATTATGTATGCATAAAAGTATATTGCTATAGTATCAACGTGAAAAATAAAACGCTCTAATATGTAAAATCTATGTTTGGTAATAATAACACCAGTGTTCACTTTACAGTTTAGTTCAAATACTTTTACATTTAAAATCTATGTAGTTGTATTGTTGTAGGAAGTATATTATTTTATTTGTACCTATGTATCATATACATTTTGTTATACTTGATGAACGAACTTATATATGGGGTCTTACATTTAACAATACGTAATCTGTACACTGTACAGTGTACACATACCTACTGAAACAATAAACCATTTAATCTGGATGAAATAACATTCAACAAGCGACCGGGACTATAAAAATACTATTAAAATTATGTTGAAACTTGTAAATTATAACTGATAGCAGTTATTTACAAGAATAAAATTATTATTATCCAACAAAAAATGAATAAGAATTTATTTATTTAAATATGAATTATACTACTATGATGGCATGTATTATGGTAAGAATAATTACATATTATGTTCAATTCGATTTTTTAAAGCACGCACACATTTTTAGTACCTAACTGAACTCATCGATACAGTTAAACAAAACATACAGTTATATGAGCTTGTTTGCTTTGATTCAACTTGAGAAACATTAATATAACTTGACGCTGCACGTATACCCTGTTGTAAAATAATGACCAGAGTAAACCATTTTTTTTAAAATTATTCATGTTAGATTTCTATAATGAGTATATTTTGTTTGATCGATAACTATGCAAATTGCCAATAAGGTTTGCTTTTGTCATATAATATATTATACACCGTAGAAACGGAATCACGATGGTGCATCCATAAGAGTTTAAACATTTGAAATTTACTTGCGTGATTGCACGATGTAAGAAATCATCTCCATATCAAAAAAAAATTGACAGTTTACTAAATTTTAATGCAATTTATTATTACGGGTTGGTCATTATTATTTCAATATTTGGACCCATCAATTTGAAATCAATTTTGGGAAATTATTACTGTATTAGAGATTGTTCCCAATGAATAATACGATTTATTTTATCTTACGTTTACCTGAACGCTAAACTCATAAGAAACAATTTAAATTTGATTATTCCTTAAAAGTCCGAAATTCCGAACTCTTTATAGTAATAGTAGTCGTATCGAGTTAATTAATGTAAATTTGTAATGGTTGAATTATTAATTTCCATTATTCATTAAGTATTCAATTAGTATTGAAGTTTTAAAGTTTTGACAGAAGGCGGGTATAGGAGTATAATATAGTTGGCGAGCAGGTATACGTTTACATGAATAGCCGGCATATAGTTAGATTCTGTGCAAGTGGCGGCCAAAGTACAAACAAATAATTTTCGTAGGTATAGAATTCCAGGGATTCTGTCGATATACGTCCTTCTTCGTAGCACTTAAAACTATTGATAATTATAATTATGTTTCTCTTATATTTTACTAATATAAATTATAAACAACCGTTATTTGATGGATTGCAAGTCACCACAGTTTTCCATGAATATATAAAGGATTATTTAATAAAACAAAATACCTATATGGTATAGACACTAGACACGAGTACATGACATATTGACATCTTATTATCACACAATTCATAAACGAATGTCTTTATAAAGACAGAAGTATTTAATTCTGAAAGACAAGAATATAAATGAATCTGTTAATGACAACAATTTGTGGGTATGACCATGTTATCCACATTACTAATTATTATGTAATTATTTTCACTATTATGACCTATCATGGGCCATGATACTTTAAATAATATAATTTTCTAGCAGTACGACAAGCAAATTTACTATAATTGATAGAATCGAGCTATGTAGCAAAAATGGTGTTTTTTTTTGTAAACGTTTGTATACACACTTCTGTTCAGAAAGAGCGTAGGATTTGATTGCTAAAAGTTTTATAAGGCACCTCAATCTAATTTTCAACAGTGATCCAAAAAAGACGTGAAAACTGTTAAATTTACATACACTTACGATAAATATATTTTTTATCAATTTACCACACTATAGGTATAATATATAGGTAGGTACATCAATAAATGACGACAAAATAAATTGAAAAATCGCAATTTAAAAAAATATATTATTTATACTTCCGATATTCACCAATCGTTTTTAATATAATATTATGTTTTTAAGATTCTGAGTAGAACGCTGGATATATTGATTTTACAATGATGTGTCTTATTTTTTTATTTTAGTGTATATAGGGGAAAAAAGGTTCGATCTCCTACTTTCTATGTGATTTCTGGTAGAAAATCTGATCTAGTTGTTTCTTTGGTAAGTCAAATAGGGAAAGCAGTCATTTTTACGCAAAACTAGATTTTGGCAAAACAATTTTTGGTTATAATTCAAACATAAAGAAGTCTATAGACTTGGAGTTTTCACTACATTTTTGTTTTTTAATTTAAAAAATAAACACAATAATAATTTTCAAATATTTTGGCTATTTTTGTGATATTTATAGGAGTTTGAAATTGTCTACTTTTAGATTCTGAGCGATCGATGAGTGATGACTGTATTGATTTTACAATGATGTGTGTTTTTTATTTTATTTATTTCATTTAATGAGTGTATACGATCAGTAGTCCAAACGATGCTTCCATTTTCAACATCAGTATCTTTTCCGTTGCGAAAGTAAATCTAGTTGGTGCATAGGAAAGTCAAAATTCCCAGCAGTTTTCAAAAACGGTTTTTGATTTTCGGGGTAACTCTAAAAACAATTTCATTGATACATGACATTTTCACTTATATAGAAGCATTTTCTATACGTCATTACATTTTGATAGTTGATTCATGTTGAGCTAATATGTATAGTCGTATAGACGTACACAATTTTCAATTATTATTATTAGCTATTTTTAAATTAATGTCGATAAAAAATGTTCGGCCTGTTAATATACTTGAAAATGTTATATAAGGTTCCTTGTAAGTTTTTGATAGTGGAAATTAAAAAAGGTTGAGTTGAAATCTACAATAATTTTTCATTTAAAATTTTTACAACATTAGATATGCACTCGATTGCTCATGGAACGATTTTCTTATTTTTTTGTAATTTAAAACATAATATTGTAGATATTTGAGATTTACACCATATGGTTCTTTTATCATTCTCTATACTCCAATACTCTTCACACATTGTTACAATATTAGTTTAAAAATATTAAAAATAAATAATATATTATGCTAGATTTTTTTATTGGCATTTAAAATTGAAAATTTACAAATTATTTTGTAATTAAAATTTATAAAGTGTTCAGTTTATATATATATATAGCTAAAGATTGAAAATTTAAATGAAGATTCCACGTAAGTAATTAATTCTTTAACCAAAACATTTAAAAAATATATATGTTTTTTAAAAATAGTATATAATTAATACTTAGTAATATTATAGGCTGACTATCTTCGCTCAGAATCGTTTTTCGTACCTATAGGTATACATTGATTTTATATGATTGAATTCAAGTATTACACATTCATTAAGGTGACTCTACAGTCTCTACAGACACCTTATGTACAGGTGAGTACAGTAGAGCGTTACCCACTTACCAGCTTTTTTGTGAGTGTTTTTAGTTTAAATTAAAATTTCAAAATTTTGTGAAAGGGAAATTTATTAGTTGAAAATTCATAACATTTTTATTTTAAAAACTGAGGCAAGAAAATTGAATTCAAGCTCTCACATAAGTTTTTATTTAACAATTAAAAGGTCTCAAAGTTACATAATATGCAACATTCATTTTATAGACATTTTAAGTTAAAATGTATCTATAAGTACGAAATTGGATATAAAACAAAAAAGATTTTTGTTATTTTTGAAATCATATTATACGTAGGGACTTGAAGATTTCCTCCACTACTACAGTTATTATTATTTAGGTACTATGTTTATTATTTATACCATGAAATGTTCAAAATATTTATACTAATTTTAAGCTCTTTACCACGAACCTATTCACACCATTCTACGGTACGTCGGTATTAACTTATAATGTAATAAAAGCTACTATAGAAATAGGTAGTAATATTAAATGAAATAATGTTTTGATTATTATTCATTATTGTATAACAATGCGATTAGATTTCAACACAAATTAGTTTACTGTTATTCAAACACAATTAAAGTCATTATTTGTAATATGAGCTAATAATAATTGAGTAGAAAACATTTTATAAATCAGCTGATTATTGATAATAATTTATATGTGAGTCATCTCATAATGTAGCATACAAAGATTTAGATGTGTTGGAATATTTTTATTTTTATAATAATAATGAAAAATAATTGAGATATTTTATTTGCACCTATTTTTTAGTAGTTTTTAGTTAGGTAGGTATTGCTTGGTATTCATACTGGCTTCTAAATGGTGGTGGTTTGGGTATTTGTTTTAATGTGATGTACTTTTTGATTTTTGGTTTTTACCTTCTTGGTAAATAGTCTTGGAGCGTAAATATTAGTTCCAAAAGATAAAAGTTGCAAACTCCAAGTTTCCAGAAAGTTACAAAAACTATTGAAAAACAGTCAAAAGTACTACAAAACAATTTAAAAGAAAATTCATATCGGATATTTTATTGTAGACACTCTAAAAATGAATTATCGTGGCGAGAAGAGCCACTAATGTATTGTAATATTTAGACTTAGCTAGTAAATATATGTGTAAATTATAAGTATACCTATTATATATTTTTGGGCGATTATAAGCTTCACCAGATTTCGGTTGAATAAAAAGGTAATGAAAAGGTATAATGTATAATCCAGTTGGTTTAATTTAGTAATAATTAAATATCCAAAACCATAAAATATTTAAATCAACTTCGGTGACGATTAATATTTTAAAATTGAATAAAATCGTTTTAAAATAATTTGATAAATCTTTAAATATTACTTATTAGCAGGTATTCTTTTAATTCAGTTACTCAATAAGTAGGCTTTTATTTAACGTTCCAAGAGTACCTAATAGGTGTCTGGAAATCATCCAATGTTTGGTTGAAGACACTATACAGCAATAACCATAACTTAATATAAAAATTTTGAATTTTTTCATTATATCGAACATAAATAAATGTTAATAGGTAGGTACTAAATAGTATTTTGATACACAAGCTCTAGAACTGACCTATTATAAAATGCGAGTTTTAGGCTAAGTACTCAGCTCGGCTAAGTAAGCTGTTGCCAATAACTGTGTTTAAAATACTATATACTAATGTATTATTTGGAACAACAATAACTTGACGTTAGGTAATTTTCACTACAGAAATAGTGTTACTACGGTCTACGACGCAAATAACTTATTAACATCATACTAAGTTATTATTTTTTTTCATACAATTTTGATTAAATTGTCTAACAAAATAACATAATCGTTTGAAAGTCAGTTTTATTATAATTTACCATCAAACGCACATATAGCATTGTATATTTATATCATTTATTGTATTGACAGCGTTCTAAAAGCATTTGATCAATTATTCTCAAGGACTTTTGTGTCTGTTTCAATACAATGTTCAAGTAAAAGCCACACGATACATACCATAACCTTTTCGTATTCAAATGAATACCGAGTTTACAGCAGTATATAGGTACTCAATAATAATATTTAGGTCTGTAAATAAAAATTCCGCAAAAAAATAATATATTTATATGTGGTGATGAAAAATGCGATAAAGGTGTAGGTATAATATATATATTTTTACGTGAATTATAATTATTTCACATCAAACCGACGACAGGTGCCTGATAGCAATTCATGAAATTGTGCAATAATATATTTTTAGGAAAACTGTTTTCATATTTCATTTGTTTGGTATTAAACTAAGTAGTAACATTATGATAACAAATGTGGACGGCGAAGTCTATGCCGTGAGTCGTGACCCAATATTTGAATGCCTAGGTACATTTCAATGCTTTTAATGTATTACCTATGGCTATGAATAAAGCATTCACAGTGAGAATTTCACATGAACTATTAAAATTGTATTGAAACGCGGACACTCGGTACCTATATGGCTATATAGTTAATATAATGTATCACATATAACACCAATATGTAACAATATACGCTTCTAGTTTCTACACCGTTTAAGTGTATCAATTTCATTGCACCACCCTATCAAATTATAACAACCGGGTTTTTTTTCGATAATCAGAAAAATGCATTAGTAAAAATTTGTAGTGCTTGAAATTTTCGTATATCATATTAGGTGACATTGTGACAAATGTACTAAATAATATTTTTTTGGGATACAGTCACATTATTAAATAGGTGTAATGTACAAAATATAGAAATACAATATACACATCGTATATTATTTAAAAGTTACAAACACTGTAATACTGCATCAACAAAATATTAAATAAGTGGTGTGTATAATATTATCCATATGACGGCGTCAAATGTTTGTAAAATGTTTTTGTTAATTAAATCGTATCATGCACTATAAGCTATATACCATAAATAGGTAAACTAGAGTTTATGTAAACAGTTGCATTAGCTAAGATCTTGAGCGTATTAAACTAATAGTTGTTATTTTTAAGCACTGTTCAACTGTGACCCAGTTAACTGAAAATTTAGTTTAGGAAACATTTTCGGATAAAACAACTTATGTTAGAGTATGATTGGACC
This sequence comes from Myzus persicae, assembly GCF_001856785.1. Classification (NCBI taxonomy): domain Eukaryota; kingdom Metazoa; phylum Arthropoda; class Insecta; order Hemiptera; family Aphididae; genus Myzus; species Myzus persicae. Next base: position 486,051 of record NW_019104089.1, on the reverse strand, counting down.
CTGTTGGTAGGTTATACACACAGTAACTTTCAATCGTATACAATTGCGCGCGTATAGCTAATGATAAAATTAGCCGATTGCGTGTTTTTTAGTTAAATTATCATAGATACATTTTCTAGACTAGGAACAAGTTTATTTCCACAAAAATGATCTAGCTGAATTCCAAAGCGTTATGTTGAGTTGTATCAGTGCCGTAAACAGGATCTTCGAGAGGGGCGAACTGATAGTACTTTGATTAACTTTTATACATTATTGTTGTTTATTTTTTTTTAAATATAAAGCTTCATAACATTTATTTTAACAAGCATATACAATTAAAAATATTGCAAATTTTAAGGATTCACGAAAAATGTTAAAATATTCTAACTGCGAAACAGCCTTACACTTTTATACGAATAGCACTTACGTGTTTTTTTTTAAGGAGATTTTGTAAAATCTATAAGTAACTTGTATTATGTTACGTAATCATAAATTAAGTGGTAGTTATATAACGACAATAAGTTATGTCAAATATATCATGACCATACAATGTATATATTAAATACATCCTTCTTAAAACATACATATAACGTAGGTGCATATTAATGTACATTATGTATTAAAAAAAGCAATAATTGCAGTTTGACTGTAAAAGAAAACAATGAGATGCGCATTATTTTCACGTAAGACAGCTGCCCGAGAGACTCCACGGGGTACAGTGTGTATTAAATAATATATAATATAATATGTAAATTATTGACATGTTCAAATCTCTCAGAGTCTCGGCCCCCGCAGTACTATAAATATGCAATCGTATACCTACTGGTATACGATATTATTATATAAAATATTTTTGTGTGGGACTGGGAACCTATTTATCACTACATTATTGCAGTTATACCTATTTGGCAAAGTGGGTTAGTAGGTAGGCATCACACACAAAGCTAGGTGGGGAAAAAACTAAAAAAGTGATATAGTAACCAAGAATCGCGTATTACAGTACATACACAGTGTACCCACATAAAGTTACCAAAGTAGGTAATATAAAACGATTATTATTGCGTATTAATGAAAAACATCCAGAAAATAGTCCTGAGGGGGTAATGACTAACGATCGTATAGGTGGCCGAATCCCGCTCCCGGAAGAGGCTGCAGGCCGACATTCATCATTACCGCTGTAACAGTGGCGCGGCTGATCTGATCTTCCTGCGCCGGTAGTGCACGTGATTGTCGGCGCACGTCTGCGACGGGTGGCCACCGTCGTGGTGCAGGCCGTCCGCAGAGTCGGGGTCGCGAGTGGTAACGGGTTCGGACAGCGGGCCTCCCGGGTAGCGGTGACATGCGGTACGTCTGTCACCGCGGCAGGTGGCCGCGCGTACGACGTGCACGCCGCAGCACGCGGACAGCAAATACACGACGGCCGTGAACGCTAGGAGTTGGCACGCGCACACGGTGGCGTGGATCAGCACCGTGTCGGCCACCACCGGTGTCGGCGGCGGCGGCCCACCATCGGAGGCGTACCACGCCACGGCAGCGGCCGCCGTAATGGCCACGGCTAACGTCGCGGCCGCCGCCGTCGTTTACCGCGACGACGACGACGACAGCGATCACGCGCTTCGAGCTCAGTCGACGGCGAGATAATTTATATTGTGCGCACGGCGAAACCTCATCTAGCGGACGTTTTTTTCGGCAATGAATTACAAACCGAAACAATCAAGCGACCGAGAGTGTCCGGGAATGTGCAGGCGGTTTCACTGCAATCACATTATTCTAGTGTACCGGGCACGTCTCCAGCGGCGGCGACGTCGTCGTCATCGCTTCGCGTGACTGTAATACGCGCGTGTATAACCACTACACAACAACAATAATATTATGGTAGAGCGTATAACGAGACGATAGTTGTAAGTAGCGGTCGTCGAAATCGTGGTCAGAGGCAGCAGCAACGGGTGGCCGACCAAGATGACCGGTGTCTAGCGTTTATACGGCGGCGATCGGCCGCACAATAATATGTCGCGCGCGTGTACGCGTACGGCGCTGACGGCGCTTTTTCGCGGACTGATCGTAAAAACGACCGCCACCGCCGTAGTCGTGTGTGTTGGCACTCGCGTGTTTTTGCCCGGCAACGACGGCGGCGGTGGCGACGGCGGCGGCTATGCCAATATAATATATAATAATATAATATTATTATATTATGTGACGCAAACGTCGCTCGCTCGTCCGCCGCCAATGCCGCCACCGCTCCTCCCGCCCGTCGTGGCGCCCACACGAGCGACCGTTATTTATTATCTATTTAAGACGGCGCGTCGCCCCTGCGGCAGAGCGTGTGCCGTGTGTTTGTGTGCACTGCATCGAGTTCCCCGTAAAGCAGCGACTGCACATACATTACAATTTACAACATTATAACGACACCGGGCCGGCACGCGCATGATACGGCATGAGCACAGCACCGCCTGGCCGACGGTAAATATTATTTTACGCCCGAAATGAGATATTATACGCGTTTGGCGTGTCACGGGGGCCGACGAGCGTGTCGAATGACATTTTTTTTTTTTTTTGTTATTAGTTTTATTAGGGCAGTCGTTTTTCATTACGGAAAAGGGCCGCCGCCCTCGTCGAGTAAACAAAACTAGACGCGCCGCCGCGTCGGCGAAACGAAACGGGACGCCGAAACAAAAGCCGCTCGAAACCGTGAAACGGCGGCGGCGGCGATAACGTGACTTTTGCGGACAATGGACTGTGCGCGGTAATGCGGTTTAGCTCTCGATAATTATGTATGTATTCTAAAATTAATTGACCATCGGTTTTCGATTAAATTAATTGACCATTGCAAGGTTTTAGATTAATCAATCTCTGGACGGTGTTTTCGATTTAATTACGCAGCATCGTCGTACAATTATATTATGATAATATAGACATAAATCCCAACACCACATTATGATACGTACCTATGTATATATTCGGTCTCGATTGAACATTTCCTCTGCAGTTGACGATGATACTCGACGAGAATAATCGATTAATTTATAATGGAGATCATTTTTTTTAATTTTGACCTTAGGTGAGTTTAATTCAATAAATAATACTATATTTTGTCGTGTTTGAATTTGAACAGATACTGACGTTTTAGCCGATGTGATACTCGAGTTCGACAACCCTTGGACTTTAAGACACCGGCACTGGACCCGGATGTAATAATACCTAAATAGCCGTGTTTTGAAAGTTCACTTAAAAACTGAACTCGTTGAGTTTCTCGTGTACTCGTGTGAGAACATAAAATTGAAAGGACGCGTGGTACCCACATGGTGTTGTCTCCGTCTTACAAGTGCGTAAAATAGCAAATTTTACTCTCAGCAGATCACGTTTAGTTCCGTTAGTGTAACAACTAGGGGGAATTGACCTCCTATAAAATTTAAAGGTAATATTATTATCTAGGGCATCTCATAGGCTTTTTATTATATTTTTTAATTTCAAAGCGAGTTATGAGTATTTTAAGATGTACAAAGAATTTACAATTTTAAAATACTCAAAACACGTTTTGAAATTAACATATAATTAAAAGCTTATGAGGTGAGATTAGATAATGGTCTCGCCTTTAAATTTTATAAGAGTCAATTCAGTCTAATTTTTAAACTAACGGACCTGAACGTGATCTAAAGTTTGCTATGTTATGCACTTGTAAGACGGTGACAACACATGCGGGTGTGCCGTCCTCTTACTCGCTCACGTTCGCATTCATATTTAATTTATTTTTTCAAAGGTTATATTATGTTCATTGGGTCGTTTATAATTTTTATAATTTATTTAAAAATGTATTACTATGTATTACTTATCCATAGAAAGGTACTGTTTTTTCAGTTTTTAATTTGTATTTAGGTTATTTCAAATTATTTCACTAGGTAGGTACATAAAAAGATTAAAAATTAATTAAATTTAAACTGCCTATAAACGTTCCAATTCTCTTTAAAAGTATGAATTTTGTTCGCATATCACGTCAACACTATTCTTAAGAAATGAGTGACGTTTCACTAAATATGAATTTAAACATAATATGAATTAAATATTAACTACCTACCTACAATATATATTACAATGTCAGTCTATTCAGCGCTATAATATATTCTAACGCCGTTGTTCGCAATTCGTATTCCGCCCATATAGGTAGGTGTATAGATATATCAGCTCATGGGTAGCGTTTTTATGTAGAGTATTGTCGAATTACAATTATTATTGTTGATCTCTTTGTTATTATACATTTACGTAACTTTTAAAAACAAAACCGAATGCTCCATGAATAATTTAACTGCACTCGCTGGCAACAATTTAATATAGGTACGCATAAGCACGGTGTTGTAGTGTTCAGTTAATGGATAAACCGAAACCACAGTCAAGATTTATAGAGGCCCCTATATACTCACAATTCATACGAATCTCATTACTTATAAGTTATAACCGTTACTCTGATTTTCCAACAAACAACACAAAGTTTGTCTGTACAATTTTCCGGTAAAAGTGTTAGAGGAAATCAGTAATTTGAAATTTAGAACATAATAATATAATATAATATGCAATTATGCGCAGCAGATACATCAAATACGAAATAACTGTTTACAAATGTGCGCTATATTCATTATAATTTATAATGTTTGATTATAAATAATACATAAAATAATATGGTATCCTATTCCACGAACCCGAAACGGTCGGAATCTGCTGAATGCTACTTTCCCGGATAAAATCTTTCATCAGTAACCGGCAACAATTCGTCAGGGTCCTTAACAGTCAGTTCGAAACGACATTTCTTTCAGACTCCGGTATTCTCAGAGTGGTAGTTTAAATTCATCTTTCTTTTAATCTGTAAAAATACCCATTGCCTTAATTCCATTATATTTCAGCAGGCGTAAAACTTTGGTTGATCCAATAATCAAAAAGACGAATGAAGTCAAATTTAGAGCCACTCGCTTCGCCTGCGTCCACTATATCTTTATATAAGTAAGTAATTGGTAGTTACATACAAAATACAAATATAAAAACTATTCCTAATATAATCTGTACATGTTAAACAATTTATATGCATATTATTAAAATTCAATATTTACATAAAACAAAAATGTTATGCGATTATTACTTAAGTTATTTTATTATTTGCATAGATAATAAAGAAATGTCTTTATTATATCTATGCGTATTTGTTTAGTTCTGTAAGTTGTATTATGTTTTATCAAAAAAATTCCACAAAACTATAAAATAGTACTACATTCTTATAGGATTAGAGTTCAGGTTCAGCAGGTGCCAAAGGATATCTTTGCACCTGGCACATTATGCAGGGAAGTAGGAGGTGCAAGTGTACTGTCGTGCACCCCCATAATTACGCCACTGATAAACTATAACAAACTATGTGACTTGTCCTAAATCCCTTCTCTCCGGCGGCGGTATGAACATTTAGTTAAAAATTTACACTCCTGCACTGCTAACATTTTAATCCGAGCTATAATATTATTTTCCATACTTGCCCAATCTTCTTGGTTCAAGGCTGAATTATGAAAATAGTCACGTTATGCAGCGCTTGAATTGGAAGGGAACAAAGGGGTACCTCTTTTTATCAAATAATATTTTAGTGTATCCTGTCTAATTATGTTATATCCTAATCGATATAAAATTTAATTATTTGGGTACGTCATTTTCTTATTGCACACCCGCTCTATTTCTTTTGCAATTCAATCATTGATGTTACGACTTTATTGCCTGGTGTCATGATCCTATATTCCTAATTCCTATCTCTCACAATTATCTCTTGATGGTACTTCTCTTAATTATTTTTTTTACACGAAGATATTTTACGTTTGTCCTACATTTATTCTCAACACATAATGTAGGTTCTGCGTTATGCTAATTCTGTTAATTTAAATTTCAAACTTAGTTCAGTGCCCCTAATTTGTTATTAAATTATTTAGCTTAATTCAGTGTTTAGTTAACTTACTGTTGTCTTGAGTATGTTATTTTTGTATGTTATCTATCTACGACTGTCTTGCATATAGCTATTCGAATGTGTAAAAATTGACTAATAAACAAATAACAATAATTATATTTTAAAATAATAATTCTGACGATTTTAAAATCTTCCACTTGAAGAAATTACTTATTGTTAGCCGTTAGGACGTGACGGTAAATATAAACTTAAAAGTAATCCCCGATTAAGGGGATGAAATGGGAATGTCCTTAGATATTCTCTACGTTTGAAAGGCAACTATTTTCTTATAAAATCACTTTTTATAGTTCCTACTTCAGATTGTAATCGAAAAAAATAAAGATAATAGTCACTTTATATGATGTGATAGTTCTAATTAATTTACTTTTCGTGTACTTGTATTTGCAGTTTACCTGTACGGCTGTACAGTTTAATATATTGAATCAATGATATATTTATTTATATTTTATTGATATCAATATTGTATATACTATAACTTTCTTATATTATAAAATATGGATATAAAATAGTAAAGAAGATACAATTTAAGGAAAATCTGTTTTTAAAACGTAAATGAAGATTTTAAATAAGGCGAATGTACGCAACCAGTTTCCACAGACATTCCATTTTTAATTAGATGATTTTGTTATAATAATATATAGGTACTTACCTAAATTTGCTAACAATTGTTTGTATTTTTATTTTAATAATGCATTTAAGTGTTGTAACGGCTTTATTAATTGTCTAATTAAGAGATAACCTTATACCTACTAAAATAAAAATACATCATTATAGGTGTACTAGCTGTGATTAGCTTATACTTCATATTCACATTTTGCTACGATTGTATATCATATAATATTTTATTAATTTAAGCTAAGATATAATTATAGTATGGATTTGCAAGTTTTAAAAGATTTTCGTAATTAAAAATGCTCATCACTTTTCGTTTGTAAAAGAAAAATAAACGTCTGTGGAAACTAAATCAGTTTTTATCTGGTCTGAAAGAAAATTGACTCATGCGTGAAATAAAGTATAGGCTTTAGTATTTCTGAATTCAATTTATATCGATTTGTTTGAGATGCATTCAATTGATATAAAATAATGATAAAGCAGCTTTACAAAAATATGAAAAAACAGCCCTTATCTGTGGCAAATATTAATAAATTACTATTGAGAATTTAAATTAAAAAAAAACTATAATGTTAACAAAATCTGAAGAATCGATAGCTCCAAGTTAAGTACAGTGATCTTCGGTTTTTCTAAATTTCTCTGCTAGAACATAATATTACGTAATATGAATTGCCAGAAGCTTAATAATTTCAATGAAAAAACTGGGGGTGTTGAAGCACTAGTTTTTTCAGTTAGACTTATGTTCGTGCATAGACACAATTCGGGGGGGGGGGGGGGGGGGGGGGTTTTAGCCCCCCCAATTTTGAAATTAGCAATCCTAAATTAGTTCATATTAATTACATTTTAACAGTCATTATGCAGGTATCCACAACCATAAGATAATATGAAAAATAAAGGATCTTCACCAAGAGCCCCCAGTTTTTTAATTGACATTGAGCTCCCGTATTCATGGATTAAACACTGAGAAACTTTGTTTCCCCCATAATTTTGTTTTCGTTACAATTTTCACATTATATGAAGTAAAATGACTCAAATAAAAACTTTTTTACATAAGTTAAGTAAAACGACTACCTAATTCCACCGTGGCACTAGAACTTAATTCAAAGAAAATTCAAGTTTTTAATTATAAATAAAAAGTTTTAATGGTATACTTTTGTAAATTATATTATTTGAACAGTTATATGTGCATCATCGAATTCAACTATTTTCTCTCCAGACAAATAAAAGGTTTAAAATTTGCTTCGGCAGTCTCACAAATTGAAGACACCTAAATGTTAGATTTGTACGAAGATATTATGAAAACCGTTAAGACGGTTAAATATGACTTTAATGGTTAATATTTTGTCAAATATGTTTGATAGCTGTATGACAACTGAATACAAGTGATTAATGCAATATTACATCTTCTTGAGTCTTGATATTAGGTATAATTAATAAATATTCTTTTATAATGAATATATGTAAAATAAGTTTTATATTCATTATTCATATAATATAGTAGTTTTGTTAGTTTGTGACAGACATCACAGAGTACAATATAAAATACCAATCATGCTATAAAAAAAAAACAATCATAATAAACCCCACGTACTGTACGTATTTTAATTTAATAAAAATAATAGTCAACTAATTAAAAACCCTATAGCGGGTAGCCTATATATAATAATAATTAATAAATTGAAATTGAAATATCGATGAAAAATAATAAAATATAAAATATCCAAGGTAGTATAGTTGAATGTCACTCAATTTCGTTTATTACATTTTATTATATTAATATAAACTATGTATTAAGAAACATTTAAAAAAAAGAATTTTAAAAGAATTTACACTACCTAACTGTCTACCTATATTCATAATATTCATAATCAGAGTTCGGGACTTATAGTTCTTAAAATCATTCAAATAAGCGCTTAAAAAATAGAGTTAAAAAAACATCATTATAAGCAATCAAATAAGCATTTAAAAAACTTAAATTTAAGCAAAAATATTCATTCAAAAACAAAAACTAAACAATTATAGCTAAAAAATCAAAAAATCGATAAATAAATCTTTATCTTTATATTACAAAAAAAAAAATTTAAACTTCATTTTCGAGATTTTAAGGATTTTATGGATTTTCTGAAAAATAAAATGTAAACAATATTTACAAATAATTGAAAAATAATTAATTAATTCATTAAATACGCGGCAACGTAGATAAGATGAGAATTAAATTACATTTTTATTCTATCAAAAACAATTTTGCAGGAGAAAACCATAAAAACTAGGAAAACTTATCAAAAAATCAAAAATAATCATAAAAACTGGAAATTAGCATTTTTTTTTAAATCGCTGAAAAAAGCAAAAAAAGCACTTTAAAATTTCATAATTGAACGTGTTGTAACATGACATACACTTCCATAGCGATCTGCTACATTTTAAGTCAATCTATAAAAATAAGCATACGCTTTAAGTCCCGAATCTTATTCATAAGTTATTTTAACTCTTATTTATAACAGTTTGATTTTACATAGTCTGTTTTAGGAGAAAAATAACTGTAGATATACACATTACATAAATACCTTTATTGCGTAGGTACATTGTTCTGGGGTCATTAATCAACACTTGTCTTAATTAATGAAGATCGTAAAGCTTTAAACATTATTACACAAAATAATCATTTCCAAGTTAAACATTAAATTCAAAAACTTCAAAGAGAATTATTTTCATGTAAGCATTTAAGTACATGTAGTTATAGATATACCTCAGATTTCTATGTACAATTATATCAGAAAACATAGTTTCAGAACCAATTATTTAATGTCCAATTTTTTTAATATTCGACTTAAAAAATCTACTGTCACATTGGTTTAGATGATTTTTTAGCTGGTTTCTAAAAATATTTATTAAAATGAAATAATAATTAAATAATATAATTATAATTTTCATTGAAGAAATCTTAATAATATATTATATATGCTCAATGAATGAAGGTACCAGTTGGTTTTATAATGATGTGTGCAATGATTGACTTTTTAAATATGTTTTAATAGGTGTTGATTAAAATTCATATGATAGGTCTTAAAGCTTGACAATTTAATACACGATCCCTCACAAGTTATGATTCTTCTAAATGCAATTAAAATATATCAACAATGTGGGGTCAACCTTTTTTTTTATAAGCATTTATAAAGTTCAAATGTAAACCAAATTTGTCCAAAATATAAAAATTATTTTCTGCTTTTTTTAATTTTAAAACTTAACACTTAATTTAATATAATTTGATTCCTCATAAGTTTTTTATTTGAAATTTCTAAAAAATGTTATGTACTGCTTAAATGTACATAAAAAATAACGATTTCTCCACAAACAGTTTTTGTTATTTTGTTGTAATTCTTTATATTGATTAATAAAAATAGAAACATTTCTCTTTCACTTGAATTATCATTTTCTGTACACATTCAGACTTCAATAATTTCAAATTTAATGTTATAGTATACTTGAGCGATTGTAGGCTGAAATTTCTACATCAAAAGTCCGATTACTTGAAGTTACATTTAGTTGAAATTAAGTTAATGAGAGGTTTAAATATATTTCTTGAAGCAGTTGAAGCTTTTAAAGACAACAGGTTTAAATTATCAAAATGGTCTGCTCGCTTGTACTTACATATTAACAGATACAGATAGGTACAAGATATTAATTTTTACAGAATATTTTATTTGATAGTGTTTAAACTTTTAAATAGGTTGGATAATAGACATTCTAAAAAGAAACTTTTTTTTTATGAATAGGTATAATTTATAATGGAAACTGAATGTACAGAAAATAATTTGCAATATATTAAAAATCCTATTAAAGTTTCTAAGAACAATTTCTTCTAATAATTGTCAACTCAGGTCTAAGATAATGTTAAGAATATGAAAATATTTCTGCAATTTATTCAGTAAACTGATAATTTAACAAAAATACATTCAGTAATGTAAAGTTTATGAATATGTACATCGTGTATACTAAATACATAAATTAATTAAAAATAAGCCCTATGGTTTTATCGAACATTTCAAAAGTACAAAAAAAAAATGTTTTCGTTTTTGTCCTAAAATAAATAATATTAATGAATGTGCTCATAGAATATTCTAAAATCCGTAAAAATTATACTTCAGCAAAATAACTCAGAGTATACTGTTTGCACATGGTAGGATATGTTTGTAATTTATTACACATCGCAATTTTTAAGTTTATGCAATGTGTTTCAGTAAATATTACTGATAGGTAGGAGTGATATTATTATATTGAATTTATAAACTTTAAAATACAAACTTGTTAAAAATCTAACCTAGCTTATTTGTTATTGGATTAAAACAAATTGAAAAATAAAACTGGTGGCTGCTGCGGGAGATGAATTATAATATTAAATATGAATGCGACATTGTGATCATAGTATGTTATGTGTAATGTGAAGTAAAATCAATATTATTTTCACCAGAGAATCAATTTCATTTGTATATTAATTTAAAAAAATTTCCAAGAACGTAAAGTAAATCTTGACAACTTGGCTGATAATTAAAATAAATATTTTATAGTTTTAAGGCTTTAATCAATGTATACTATGTTGACGCTTTAAAGCTATCAAATAACTATTTCATTTAAAAATAAAATAATACTGTGACAAACAAAATAAAATCAAGTTATTAGGTACCAAGCTGAAAAAATAATTAGACTTTAAAAAATATATAATCAGTCACATTTATTTTGACCACAGAACCGATCTAAAAAGTAAAAAAAAATTTTACAACGGAGTTTTTTATTTTTGAGTGTAATATGGGAAGGATGGAAGAACAAAAAGTTACTAATTTTTTCAATTCAAATGTGAAAATATTATGTGATTTATTGTTGAGTGAAAGCTGTTTTTCATATTGATAGAAATTTATAATATTATATAATATTAGATTATATCTAGGTTTTGAACTTTATAAATTTATAACTACCTAAGTAAAATTTAAAATACATTTAAAAATAAACTATTGTGATTATGAAATTAAGTTATTAAAATAAAATCTTTGCTTCTCAAATATATTATTAGCATACTCAAAATAATTAACTAGTGAATTTTAATACAAACTAATGTATTAGTATTTAATGAATTTAAATTATTGTAGAAAAAAAAATTAATTTGGATTTGGGGTTTTAAAATTAAGCAACTAATAAACGATAAGCCAAACGGATTATTAAATTTAATTACTTAAGTTTACAAATTTCCTTTACAATAAACTAATTAAATAATCGTCAACTTATTGTGTAATCTCCAACATCTAGATCATTTCTTAAATTGTATACTAAAATAAATTAAAATATAATCAAAGAATAACAGAAATTGAATTATTCTAAATCTGGATTCAGTTCTTAAGTGTTGACATAATAATGTATACATACATTTATCAATTCCCCAAGCATTACAAATATTAATATAAAAATACATATATTGACACCATAATTATAGATGTTATAAGTTTTGATTACAAAGTTAACATTAGCAACCAAATCGACCTAAATCATATACAAGTGAAATGGGTTGGGTACTATAGAATCTTTTCCTCACCACCAGGCTGTTGCAGTTCGTTCACCTAGCACAAATCTGTCAACCAGTGGAATCAAAAAATTGTTGACGCATTTAATATCAAGCAAATAATATATAGGTATTGGGTGTTGATATTAGTATATTAGTTGTATTAATTATTGTGCATATTATATTGTTTTTACGATTTTAACAAATATTTTTGATGGAAATATATTATATAGCTATGTATGTAAAGTAATATTGCATTTCCTAAACTCATAGTTTATTTATAATACCTACTCTATCTTATGTAATTCCGAGTTCCGAGATTTTTAATCGTTGAATTTTTCAATAAATAAATTGAATTTTGTAAAATGTAATTAATAATTAATATTTTACTGTTCAATTAAATTCATAGTAATGTATATAAAGTTAAAGCTATTGAAAATAATGAATAGGAAACAAACCCTTTTCTACAGTCGATAAATTTATACTGTATTTTAATTTAAAGCATAAATTAAGTTTTTTAAATAAAAATGATCTTTTCAACGACAATTTTAAATTGTTATTACTCGTAACGAGAAAATTACTATAATAGTATAAAATGTATTTTATTTTATTATTAGAATATTTAAATGTTCTAATTTCCAACAATTGAATCTTAACAAAATAAATGTTTAAATTATTGCTCAAACTATATCCCATGTTTATAGTTTAACCTATTATAAATATTATTTTTGTCCACTATAGGTATACATGGGACATGCATTGACATATTGTAACTAAGGTAAACAATTTTGATGGGCTACTCTTTTTATATATTTTAGATTTTGAGAGGAGCGATGAATGTATTGATTTTACAATGATGTGTTATTTATTAATTTTTATTTTTAGGTTGTCATCACGGTTTGGGGCAGTAAAAGTGCTTCGATTTTATTCAACAGCAATTTTTCTGGTAAGAGAGTGAATCTAGTTGGTGCATTCGGGAGTTCAAAATTTAAAATACCCAATAGTTTTTAAAAGCGACAGGAAAAACAAACAAAAATTAAGGAAAAACTGAAATTTTAACCAGTTTTCGAAAAAATCGATTTTGGTTTATAGTGTACCTAGGTAACTCTAAAAAAACGACCATAGATACATGAAATTTTCACTGAATATTGAGTGAGAATAAATAGTTATTAATATTTTTGTGTTAGAATTTTTATACACCATAAAATTTTCAAAATATTTTGACTCATGTTAAACTATTGATAGGCATATGACATTTTCGATTAACATTACTTATTTTTCGATTAATATTCATAAAAAAATGTTAGCACAGTCAAAAACTTGGCAATATAATATAAGATTCCTCATAAGTGGTTGTTAGTGGAAATTAAAAAAAAAAGTTGAAAGTAAGTCCACGATCATTTTTTGTGAGCGTCTGAATTTCAAATTTCGACAATATTCGTAAAAATCACGAAGATTTGCAAATTATTTTAGGTTGGAAATTCATAAAAAATTTTCTTTATATATCCAAGTTTTTAAAATTTAGTACAAGATTCTGATTCCTCATAAGTTTGTCAACCTTTATCAAAAAAAAAAAATCTACCGGAAAGTCAAATTAAATCTTTATGAGAGTTTCAAGTTGAAATTTGTACAACATTGGATATTGAGTAGATTGCTGACGTAACGATTTATTTATATTTTTTTGTTATTCAAAAACGAATTATTGTAGGTACTCGAAATTTACACTATATGTTTATTTTATCAATTCATATACTTGAAAAAATGTTCAAAATATTTCGACTCGTTTTGAGCTGTTCACGGACGTTTTAAATTTTAATTGTTCTTAGTTTTTTTTTTCTATGAATGTCAATGAAATAGTATTTGTTGGGTCAAAACGCTTGAAAATTCAATACAAGGCTCCTGATATATTATTACAATCTCAGTTGAAAAATATTAAAAATACATATGCAATTTTTTGTTTTATTATCATTTAAAGTTCAAATTTTGACAACATTTCTCAAATCGAAAATTAAAAAATGATTTTGTAGTTAAAAATTGATATTAAATGCTCAACTTTTATAGTTAAGGATTGAATTAAAATCAATACTTTAAATTACAGTAACCTCCTAGACACCTTATGTATAGCAGAGCGATATCCACTTACCCTCTTTTAAAAAAAAAAATTCATAATATTTATAGAACATCATTATTATTCAAATACTACAATATTGTCATTGTAATTTTTTTTTTTTTATGATCTAACTTTACTAGTCTATTTTATTTGCGTTTATGATGTGCATGTAAATATTGAGTATCACAACACTGAATACTGATCATACTAATTTAGAGATATAGGAATGATATACGTGTATACAAAACTTAAAATATGCTGAACATTATCTGTATTATATTGAATCATAAAAAAATACGTTAATACGTAATATTAGTATATAATATTATGTTGTATATTATGTTTTATATAATTTATATATTTCTGTGGCGTTCTAATGATTACTAATGAAGGTGTATAGTCGTATAGAAAAATGTAAATAGATATATGTGTTTAAAATAGGTGCAAACGGACAAAGTGAATAGTTTCATATTACTTATTATAGTTCTGTAGTCAGTGTAGCGTTAACGAATATGACGCTTGAGGGCAAACTTTTAAAATGTCTCTCTTTTTTACTACCCTTTTACTCATTACATACAAATTAATGTTTTTTCTCTGCTCTTTTTAACTTGGCACCTCTTAGTTTTATTTGCTTCTTATTCATATTAAAAAAAAAAAAACTAAGTGATAAAATATTAAATCAAACCTCTGGCGTCAAACGAACAGTTATTTGTTTTTCAATCAATCGAGCTCGGCATGCTACTCCCGAATTGTTTTAGTGTGAGACGAAAGTGTACTAAAATAATGACTAAATACTAGGTAGTATGCAAATGAAACATTTTAAACTGCAAATATACAATTAAATAATTATACTGCAGGTATTACGGGGTAACACAAAAGCTACCACTGTGTGGTATATCTGGATTCATACTGATGTAACAGAAAATTATACGAATGAAAATTGAAATTTGTCGGTTCGAGTGCCTTTAGCATTCCAAATTTTAAATAAAGGTATTATGATGAGTAAACACTGATGCGATATCGTTGTGGTGCGGGTGGTGTAATAATATTGTGCTAGCAGTATACCTAATATATTATTTACACCACCGCGGAAACAATAGTATCGCAACGGCTCGCGGACACCGCGGATTATATAACTCAAAAATGTTGTTTAATTTGCTATATTATACTGTCTTATAGGTAGATACTATCCATATTTTTCAATAATTAATAATTATGTTGAAAAATGATTTTAAGTTATAAAGTTACAAAACTTTTGTTTAGTTTCTCCTTCAAAACATTGCCACTCTTAAAAATGGGTCGCCCGGGGAAACTATCACCTTTGCAACCTACTCGTAAATATATACATACTGTCTGTGCTATTGTTTTATCAAAATTCTTAAGCAACGCTAGTCAATACCAAGCCTAGGATTAAGATATTTATCGGTCCCCAAAAATAATAAAAACATTTTTGTTTTAATATTATTTATTGTAGTTAAATTAATGTTAATTGAACAAAATTATTGCAACTACACTTCTGCCTAGATTTTGTAAGATTTCAAATTTTGCAATCTATGAATTATTACCATTTGATCGTATTGCTTATTACTTGTAAAAAATAATTTTAAATTGCGGAATTGTAGTTTTTTTTGTATCTTATACTCATATGGTTCCAATATGATTTTATATTTGTAGTTATTTAATTATTTACATTATTTAAATAGTTTGTATGCTCTTGTTTTAATAATAACTTGAAGGTTCGTACTGTTCGTAGACTATTTTTGAAGTTTTGGTGTAGAGTAGTAGGTACTTGGATTATTTTTATAATTTTTATGAAGAAGTTTTTTTCTCGCTAATTCAGTTGATAAGTGTTTGACTGTACTATTTAGGAAAATTAGATTTAAATATTTTGGTTTTGGGTATATTTTTCTCTGTGATTAAATCCAATTTATAATAGAAGTTGTTAGTGTTAGTGTTTATATAAATGTCTCAAATGCCTGTATTGTTTAATAAGGTATCCCAATTAATTGAGTATAGTTGATTGATAATTTATTTTTTTGTAGTTAGCTTGTTTATTACTAACAGTCTCAACATAGTTGATCTTGAATAATTCGATTAGAATGAAAATTAATGTGAAGTGGTAGATAATATTTATCAGCTACAAAGAAAGGTTCTGTAATCTTCACTTGTTTTTTTTTTTTTATTGGAATATATTAAATCTTGTGTTCTATTATCGCAGTAAGTTATTATGTTAAACTAGTGTAAATAATAATCATTCAGAGTATTGACTACCAACGAGTGATGTTCGGGTAAGATATTGTTTAAGATTAAGTGGTATGAAACTATTTCAAATTTAAAGTGAGGCATATATTGAAATCAGCTCTTCTAGGATGATTTCATATGTAGAGACTCAGAGTAAGTAATACTGTAAGTATTACAAATAGAAAATGGTTTTTGACAGAATCATGAAAAGGTAATCGCATCATTTTCACGGATGTACACAGATATTAAAATTAATCTGAGTTAGAAATTGGATTCATTAGGTGTCATTACGGCTAATGATTAATCGATCAATTTCTGGAGTTATTAAATTATTATCAACAGCTAAGAGTACTGACAACGTCAGCCAAGTTTCTATGAATATTATTATTTTATATGCACACATTTGTAAAGTTAATAGTGTAGCTTTGTTTTAAGGCCTTAGGCTTTTTGAAAATATAATGATACAGAAATTATTTGTTGGACTTTAAACGTTTTTGACCATCTTATAATTGTTGGTGTTCTTTTGATGTATTTGATAGTAAGATACTAAGATCTTTTTCATCAATACTAATTTTAATCTTAATTTCATCTCTGAGATATGATAGGTGTCGTTGTTGGCTATTTGTTAAATTCGATTTGAAGTTGGTATTATTATATTGTCAGCAGTGCTTTTGATTCTAGATCCTGAAGTATGTTAATAACATCTGTTTCGTTGACTATTAACATTTTTAACCGTTAGAATTTTCTTTGTATCAGTTCGCGTAATCTCACAAGTCTTAAGGATTCAAGATCCAAGTTACAGTAATCTTTAATTTTGTTAGAAACAATTTTAACATCATTTTAATTTTGACTTAGAGTTTCGAAGAATTTGATTTAGGTACACTATAGGCAATGACGTTTTTAGCTCTTTTTTGCCTTTGTTGTATTGTGGTTTTAGAGATTTCAGTGTACCAAATATGTTTTATATTAATAAGTTCGGCTTTTATAATGTCCATGTCGTTTTTTAAGTCTTTGATTAAAGATTTTAATATTACAGGTCAACAAGGCCACATTCACAATATGTGTATAAAAGTGTTAGTTTTCTTGTTAGCTGAATATTATGAGTTGTAGTTCTTATGCTGTTGCCTGTTAAACCTGAACAAATTACGAAACCCGAACAGCTGTCACTGCAGGTGACACAGGATAAAAACGAATTTTGTTTATTAGGTAATGGAAATGTTATCATTGCAATACTTAGGTACATTTGCTGATACTGATTGACATGCTAGAACGGCGATTAAGTGATATTGTAGTATTATAGACTACAGACTCAAGAAAGCAAATTACTTACAAAGAAAGAATTGTACGAATTCGAAAATACTGTTGGTTAAACTACGATAGTTAATAGAGCAGACACACTTATAGTATACTAAGAAAATGGCTCATACTTCACATGAAAATTAAAATACAAATGCCAATAGCCAGGTGTTTTAAATATAAATCATCAATCCAATCGAAAAACTAAAAAATGAAAATAATATGTCATATTAGGCATAGTTATTATAATATATAATATAAATGTATTAAGAAAACATCAGTGAAATTTTTGTTATATCTTTCTGACCCATGTGCAACTTAGCAAATTTGAGTTCAGCAGAACTAACTTTGTGCTGTTAGTTTTAATATTAGTATTTTTTCTTTTTTGAATGTCAGAACACCGATCTCCACTCCCAGGGGGACACGTGCCTAGTGATAGGGAAACTCCACTTGGTAGCGAAGAAGGGCGCATCCCAGGATGCCCTATTGCTGTAAAACATTTTTTTTGCACAATAAACGATGAGGACCGGGGGAGAAACAATGCCAACACCAGTCCTCCCCCGATAACAAGGAAAAAAAAAGTTTTAATATTAGTATGAATATTACCAAATTTAAAGATAAAAACTTATCTGTGCTTTTACATTGGTTCTTTTACGGTATTTCGGTATTTTAATTCGTATGTAAATGTAAAATGTTACAAATTAAAAATGCTCATGTCTTGGTTTAAAATCAAAGGGTTTATTTTAGTTTAATTTTAGTCCACCGTTGAGATTTCTTTATATGAATAATTTCTATTCTTTGGGATAACGTTATATCTAATTAATATTATAATATAATATTGTGTGTATAAAAATTGGTGTCCAATCAACTTTTATATTCACTTAAACTTTTTAATTAAAATAAAATAACAATTATCATTAAATAAAGAAAATACGAATATACGAAACAGAATTACGTTTACTGGATTGAGAGACTGAGCATTTTATAATTGTTACCTATTGATCGATGTCCTAGTAAAGAACGGAGTAATTTTCGGGGGCTATATAATTATTTATCATTTATAATGTCATAAACTAGCTGTTGTATAGGTCAGTTATAAGATTTAAACGAATTCAAAGTGTACAATTTTATACAAACATGTATTATATATTATTGAAACCAACCAACCAAATAATATTTCACAAACTTAAATGGTTATGAAATTTAAAGAAAAATACGGTTCATTACCCTCTATAGTCTATATTATTATGAAGTGTTATTTCTCGAGTTTTCACCCAAATAGCTACCAATATTCTGCATTAGGTTTCACTCAGATGGTATCAAACTACCGAAACGTTAGTCTTTTGATGGAAAAATAACATCATAATCTCTTTAAAGAAGTATACGCCTTTATAGGTACCTATCCTAATATATCTTCTCAGTTTTTCGAATAAATAATAATGAGAAAAATATTTGTGTAGAATTAAATTACGTCACACCGTACTCATACGTTTAAGCTCACACTCTAACAATCATTGATAGAAAATACAATAATCCACATATAAAAACCAAAATCCAATCTACTTGACTTAATACATTACAACATATTAGAGTTCCTAAAAAAGATATTTGATTACTCATAAATACTCTTGCATAGAAAATTATATTTTTTTTAATCAAACGTGTTATAAAAATGTTGTTTTAAACACTTTAGTGGGTATTAACATTTTTTTGATTCATTATAATTTGACAGATTTACATATGTATATATTTTAATGAATACCATTTTAATTGATTATTTTAGTGTCAGAATGTGTTTTTTTATTTATCATATATTAATTAATTACCCACAACTCTTATCGTATGTTTTTTTTCAAGTAGGTATTTAAAAATAATTGTACGAGGGACACTTAAATCGAGTTTCCATAATATGGTAATTAGACACTCAAAATCAGCTTTAAACTTTAAACTTTTATATATACACAATGACGCAAGACATTTTTCGACGTCGTTTTGCGTAACTCCTTTAGAAAAGCAAACTGACGACGACCGTGAAGCTTAGTTGCCTATCCACGACGCCGTGGGATTAATATACCATTGAAAATATTATGTATTAAAAAAATTATTATTATTATTATTATTTAATGGCACTTAAGTGACCAGAAACTGGACTTGTGATCGCTGTTTTGATGTATATTTTCAAAACTATGAAGCAGTGTGATAACAGTTTTACGATTGAAGAAATCCCTAAAGGAAAAGGATTACATAAAAGATTACGTTCAGCATATTTCTACAGTTCGTTAAAAAAGTTTATTATAATTAAATTATTAAATTATTAAGTTTTTATGTTTATCTGAAATGTTTTTAAGTAAGTTATTTTTATCTTATTCATTAAAAATTATGTGTATTACATATTTTGGTATCATATCTCGGTATACGGACATTCATCAAAACAGCAATTATATTTTAGTCGATATTTAATTTAAATTATCAATATGATAATATTTTCCACTAGAAAATGATTCAATGCGTTCAAGCTGTAACAGTCATGTTTCAGTGTTGTATTATACGAGTAGATGTCTTCCTTGTTATATTGCACTGATCCACTGAAGTTTGAAAATGAAATTGTAATCTACTTTATAGTGGGTACTTGCTGATATGCGCTTTGAGATGAACACCTGGTTAGATACTTTTTCGATAAAGGTATTTGGTCGTCGGGAGTTTGAAAAAATTACAATTATAGAACTGCTTTATGATATATCGTATTATTATATATACATTCAGAGATTCTTTTAGTATTTAAAACAGTTTTTGAGTTTGTAATGTGACTTAAGTTTAGCTAGTTACAGCAATATTGGAATTACCGAAAATCACTGAAATGTTAAAGTTTAACAGACTTTTGTAAGTCACAAACGTTCCACTAAAAACGTATTATTTAAATTGTGTCTCAGTATAATTAACTATTTTTAGTTTTTGGTTTTTGTATTTACACACTTGATATCTTTAAATTATTATTCTGTAAAATGTACGTATCTCAATATAATATTATCATCTTTTTACAACCTTTTGGTAATTTGCACCACATTCCTGAGTCACATTGAAAAAGTATGCAGTACCTACCAACGAAAAATCAAAATTATTATCAAATGTTATACACGCAAGTGCCATTGTCTGTATCATTATGTTACCTATGCAACATTGCAGTGTTTTCCAACTTATGTATGGGTCGCGAAATTGTTTTGATGGGTCACAACTTACAAGCATATTATAAGATTAAAAGATTAAATCATGCATAGTAAGTTATAAATTATAATACTAGTATAGGTACCTACATATCACATAGTATACAACTAGAATTTTTATTTATGGGTCACCATTGCACTCACCCGGTAGAAGAAGGATCTATAGTAGGCGGCTGCCATATCGAAAAGGTTATAGGAAACACTGTAATAACTAAACTAATATATTGTATAATGTGTCAGACCGTGTACAATATGTCAAAATGTACTTATGTTTATAAAATATTATATTGAACAGACACGATAATAACAGTTTGACGAAATACCGAACTAATTGTACGACGTATCCAATACTAAAACCTATAGAATAAATGGATCGCAATTCTTACGTCGACGATAGATATTTAATGGTATAACATTTGTATGTTACATATGGTGTATAGGTACCTTCTATAATATACATACATCAGAGGGCTGTTCCATGAAACGGATAAATTCATGTCAAGTACCAATTGAGACGATCCATTGTTGTTTATCATTACATTTTCCTTCTGCTGATAAGTGAAAATAAAAAAATATTGTTCATCACTGTAAAATGTCAATAGTGATCAAGAGGCAAATATGGTAACTGGTAAAGGGTTTGGGAATATGTTTATGTATACACTGCAGTTTACACTCATCATATAAAGGTGGAGCTAAGCTACGGCGCGGCGCGTTTCAAGTGTGTCTGGGCACGTCCTTAATTCGAAAAAAAGTTCATTGCTTATATTGATGGTAATTAATTAAAAAATGTACGAGGTAGACATTTAAAGTTTGCGATCACGTTTAAGTTCAAATGTAGCTCCACCTATTCGTATCCTGTAGGTCTATAGTTTTTTACACCGTTATCAGTGGCGCTCTCTATAACTGACGATGGCGTCATCGTCACCAATAATGACAATATGATTTTGATTTGTATTTTTTTTTAATAACAGAAATAATTTCTTTTAAAAACGTCTACTGTATTTAGGTTTTTAATTGCGTACACAAATCCTTACTTACGTACAACCGTCAAAATGTAAAGCTATAATATATTTATAATGACGACAAAACATTATAATAGGCGCACTCTATCACACAATTATTATTCCAATATAAATATTTTTTTCTCGTCTAATCATTTAGATGTAAATATATATATTTTTACTCGAGTTTCTTTGTCATTATTATAGTAATTTATTTGCAAAATCACTTTGCTAATTTCTACTAATATTTCATCAACTATTGTTTAGATTTCAACAAAAAGATAACATATAGGTAACAAAAGATCATTACGATTCTCATTTTTTCTTTTTTTGACCCGAATAATTACAAAACGTTTGGGCAATAATTTTTTAAGATAATTGCTGATTTTTTTATTACCTTCATAGATCACAACACGATTGTGCCAAATTATAATATATATGTATTGTATATTTATATAAATACTACCTATATTATATAACTTATATACAAAATAATATATCTAATAATGATTAATATATTAATATGCTATGTATTATACTAAATACATAATTTACTAAATTTATGAATTCATCTAACTAAATGAGTTGAGTACAATAAGTAAATAGGTTTTAAATTGTCTGAAATAGTTTAGGCCCCTCCAAATGCAATTTCTAAGGAGTTGTGTTTAGACAATTCTTTCGTGCCTTTTCAGGTCACTACTCGTTTTTCGCCTAAAATCTTAATGATTATTATTCATTAGTGTGTGTTTACTTCCTACCAATCACTCCCATCATACATATTACGCACACGCATGCATGTGTTATTTTGTCATTAGATAAAAATATTCAAAACCAATTTATGGACATAAAATAGCTGTACGACTGACAACGATTTAAGTACTTTCAAAGGTTCGATTTAAGATAGTTTCGAGTTTAGATGTTTGAATGCATGAATAAGATTAATTTGCATCAGTCAGAAAACTTTTTCAATTTTAACAAATTCTTGACGAGAATAAACATTTCAAATTATATCAATTTTTCAATATTAGATTCTGAGGATAGCGAATGAATGTATTGTATTTACAATGTTTGTTTTTTTTCTGTCTGTCATCATCATTTGGGGTACTAAAAATGCTCCGAAATTCTACATCATCATCTTTTCTAAAAAGTTAGTTATTTTGAGAGGTAAAATGGAAAATTCCATCAATTTTATTTTTTTAGCGTAACTTAAAAACTTATAGCCGTAGACACTTCACCAAATATTTTTATTAATATTTTCCAACAATGGTAACTTTTCAAAATATTTTGACTCTTTTTCATCTAATTATAGCCTCTATAAATTTTTCGAATTTTGTAAATTTTTTCAAAATTAATATCGATAAAAACTTTTCCACTTCGTAAAAAAGATTAAATATGTAATTTAAGGTTTCTTATAAATTTCATCAATTGAAGTTCAAAAATAATGAAGATACATAATATGTCGGGTTGCATGGCATATGTATTAATTTAATGATTCAATAAAACTTAATGGACCAATCTAAATCATATTTAAGGGACCATTAGGGTATTAGCTTCATATTGATTCGTTAAATGGCAAGTGATAATAGGCACGATTATTTTTCATATGCATTTAAAGGTCAAATTTTGACAAAATTCATCAAAATCTAGAAAATGTTCAAAATATTTTTCACTTAGAAATAAATATAAGTTTTTATTTTCATAATTAACATTAGACATTTTAATAGAAGATTCCGCTTAAGATGACTTCCGTTTAAAATCGGTTTTCGTATGCTTAAGTCTATCATTGTATTCAAATATATTGTGCATCACATTTTGTTGCAAAGACATACTTGAGATTTGACAACTACTGTACAGTAGAGTGGTACCCACTTGTTCACCTTTTTCTATATTAAATGTGTGAAAAATTATTAAAAATATTGAATATATGCCTCCGACTGATGCAAAGTAAACTTCTTTACCAAATTAAAAATGTTTATATTTTTTAAATCGAATCACTAAAAGTACCTTAATGGCCTTATACTTACATCTATAAATTATTTTTATTATTTTTATAATTTAAGTGAATTCTCTTACAAGGTATATTTGTATGCTTTCTTTATATAGGATCAAAAAAAAAAAAAAATAAATAAATAATATTGATTATTGGCTATAGTCTATAATATTTTACTATGGATTTGAAAACTCTTTATTAATTTGTTTAGATTTATAATACAATTGAAATAAGACTTTCTTTATAAAATATTAAATTATGTAAATAACTATTCGTATTATACAGTTATTTTATTTGTTTAAACATTTGGTTATGGCTTATTGGCCGGGTTTCTAGAACGTTTTATAAATGATTTCTACTCAATGATTTGTATTATTATTATTTTAAATGAATACGCAGTAGTGAAGCTATTTAGTAAGTGCCTATATAGAATAAAATAAAAAAAAACATAAACTCGCAGTTTATAATATAGTGCATATTTTTTATGGCAAAATAAAAATATAAATAAACCACGTAATAAAGAACGTCCCTTAGCGCTGTAACTTTTTAATACGTTCTATTATAAAAATGCAGTGATAGTGTGATACTATTGTGATAAAAAGTAATTACGAGAGTAAGAAATTATGCACCTACTTTTAAGTAATAAATATTAACTTAAAATTAAGATTAAAATCCTAAAGTGTATTTCCAATTTCAGTCTATCTAAATACCTAATATACAACATAACATTAATTAAATATAATTATTTTTGCATGTATTAAGTTTTAATATAAATTATATAAAATATTATATTTTTTATTTTATTTTTTTTTACGTCTTAACTACCAGGGTTATTGGTGTTTCTGAAGAAACATACTCGTATTACATTTTAAATTCCATAATACATTACTACGAAAGTTGTATACGAAATATTTTAAAATGATACATTAAGGTTTAAGTTATTGAAATTAAATGTGATGTATTCTATATGTTTTTGTTATATTTTCTGAAATAGGTTCGTCTTTTTGAGGAGTTCCAGAAGTGTCGATGGTCTCCCTGTGTTGGGTGCTAGTATTTCGTATAGATTGTTGTGGAGCATCAATTAGTCTCTGGAGTCTTTTATCAGGAGGCATTCGGTTAATAGGCAGTGGCGCACAGAGGTATTTTGAGAGCACATGCAACTAACAAAAGTTACCCACCCACTCACCCATTTTTTTATTTAAAAAAACGTTCTTTTGAACTGTTACTAACTGTTAATCTATACTTTATCTAGGTACCTATAACCACAAGCGTCTATACCTACCCACCCACCACGAGAGCACATGCAGTTGCACCCCTTGCTAACCAATCTGGGCGCCACTGTAATAATAGGTATTTAATAGTAGTTGTGGTGTTACATTAGGTGTACATTTAAGTTGTACCTTTTTGTTCGTGAGTGTATACGGTATGACCAATCCTTAATCTGTTGATTATGGTTTGATGTCTGCGCGGGAGAGACAAGCCGTGCACCCACGGTATGAGAGTGGTTCATATTATATTTATTATTTTAGTATTAAGGGGGAGGAAAATTAAGAAGAAATTCATTTTTTTAATTGTTAGGATCATTTAATAATAATAAAAAAATATATATTTTATTTGAAAAATTTTACTGTCATATAAAAATTGCTATACTTATCTCATGGAATTTAATTAAAATAAACCATTAAAATGTAAATTGTATAATTTGAAAGCA
This sequence comes from Myzus persicae, assembly GCF_001856785.1. Taxonomy (NCBI): domain Eukaryota; kingdom Metazoa; phylum Arthropoda; class Insecta; order Hemiptera; family Aphididae; genus Myzus; species Myzus persicae. Next base: position 460,356 of record NW_019104089.1, on the reverse strand, counting down.
TTCTCAATTATATAGTTAATATGTCACTTTCGACAGTAGTAATTTCAACAAATAATTTCTCACATATACTCTTCTTATTTCGACGAACATTTGAAAAGTTTTCGAATAGCTAATACTTTAAATTACATTTGAGAATGAAATCATTTTAAACCAAGATTTTAAACTAAGATTATAAAACCTAATTATAAAATTGTTAATCAAATTAAACTTAATTCCATTTCTTTAGGTTTAGATTAAACTATATATAGGTTACACGTGCAGATACACTATACTTCAGTGTTAATTAGTTCTTGAACAATTTTAAAAGTTGGGTCTAAATAAGGTAGGAAAATCACGAGTAAAGCTCGTGGGTTTGTTTACATATAACTTAAACTACAAAATAAAATATAACTAATAATTTTATATTAACGTGATACTTCTTAATCCCTGTCGAATTTGACTTGTTTAATTGACGTTACATAAATTTAAGTAGGTTACGATCGAATAAGTTTGTTTTAGTTATCTATTCCCAACACTGCTCATAACTCACTTAAAAATTCTAGTAAAAAACCAACGAGAGAACACAGTTAATGTTCTTATAAAAGTTTGATAGTAGATCAATTCATTCTAATATCAAAACTAAGACTAACAGCACGTTATTGAAACTGGTTAGGCATGTCTTATAAATGTAAAACATAGCAAAAACTGTTTTGCACGGGGAAGAACCGAAAAAAGCTTCAGTCATAACAAAGAAACCAAATTTTCACCACATAAAAAGGAAAACTTGGCTGTGAAATATCGTTTTTATTTTTTCGATATCGTAATCACATAAAAAAATTATTCAAATTTGAAAAATACAAAAATAATACATTTTGATACAACAATAACTTTTGTTATATAAGTGATATCAAAAAAATAAAAACGATATTCCACAGTTAATGTTCATAACTATACTATACATCAATTTGAAGTCTTAACTATAGCCTGGGTGGGTTCTATTCCTCGTAAAACAGTTACTGCTATGTTGTACATTTGTAAGATGGAGACAACATATGAGGGCCTCAGCGTCCTCTTAAGGAAAAAATGTGGAGAGTAAAATCAGAAATTACATAGTATGTTTACACTCAATAATAAAGTTATAAGACGATATCATTATTAATTCTTCTGAGATTGTAATCATTGTGTTACGTGGTACTAATAAATATATGGTATACCTTCAAATTTTTTTTAGTTTCAGTAATGACTAATGTGGTATGTGTATATATATAAGTATAAAATATTGCTAGAAACTTTATAATTATCTTCAGTTACTGTTGGCAGACCATCACTACAGACTATAGAGGTATACCTATCAACATTATGCACGAGCTCGTTTGCAAATCTTTGACGCTATTGAAAAAAACATTGTATTCGCTGAATTTTATACATGTTCTACTTAGCATTGTCCATGAATATTAAATTTTATTTCACACTTGTACTATAGTTTTTGATTTCTGAATTAGTACTGTTATTTGTTCTACAGTTAATAAACATAACATATAATGACTAAAATATTAATTGTTTCTATCGTAGTGCTTCGTATAGACGTAGGTTATTTATGATCAAATTTTGGACTAATTAACAACGATTTTTGAAAAGAGTCACAGTAGTAATTATCAAAAAATGTATTGTTTTAAGTAGTAATAGTTTAAAGTTTATTGTTATTTTGTGTTGAAAAATACAACGACACATTAAAGAGGCACCTATCAATTCCGAATTTAAAAACATCTTTTAACCACACTTGTAAACAACTGAAGGAGGCCCTTAATATCGTCAAAGGTCCGAAATTAATTTTAATTACTATACATCGCTCACTGTACAACAAAACTATTGATTAAAATATATTTAGGCGTGTGTTATATTTTATCACCGCGGGGAAAATTCATAATTAAAACAGTTTGTCGTTCGATTTTGAATTGTAGAATCATATAGAATCATATATAACTGTGATCAAATTCAAATACATTAAATGAAACTATATCTATACTAATAAATTAATACTATAGACATAATTAAGTTGTATTACAGTCATCAAAATTGATAATCACTAAAAAAATATTTCATGAATTTTATAGTTACCTATTGTAAATTAAATATTAACTGAACAAAATTAAGTAAGACCGACCATTTAACGACCCCCTTTTATGTCTGTGTACTTGATTAAAAATAAAAGACAAGAGTTCAAATATAAGTATTCATAAATTTCATTATTGTGAGTGATGGACGACGACGGTATATTTTGACACCATAATAATAAAAAAAAATTATTACTGCCAAAAGAACTACTACTGTTTATCGTTTTAAAAACATAGTATTTTTCAATCAACTTTGAAAGCTTATTGAAAAACCATTATTATTTTTATACCTATCCCACATAATAAAGCTTTTGTCCGAAGGCTGCACGATATAACGCGCATCAATTCGTTTCAAAAAATTGTGATTTATCCGTTTCCAAATGTATTATTATAATAAACACGCTCATCATGTTCATTATTCACGCAAGTTTCTAAATTGGATTTATTAATAATGTCCATCAGAAAAGTAGTACCACAATAGATTAGGCTTCCCGAAGAAATATTTATTAGTATTTTGGTGCAGTTTCAATTTTACAGCGGTTTACAGGTGACATACATTTTCAACTTCGACGAAACACTACACAATAATGTATATATTACACGGCTACCTCCCGCAACTATACGCGTATTTATTGGCAAATATCAGTAATCTGGAATTGGTGGCGTTCGGCCCCATGTATAATTAATTCGTTAAGATCTTCGCGAATAATGATTATAATATAATGGTATCGACTCTGCACTCGCAGAAGGTCCAGCCACTGTAATTCGTTCGGGGATGCCGATACCATAATGTACACTGTACAGACTTGACATTTAAATATAAACGCACAACACATTATTATATTGAGCATGGGTAGAGATTTGAGGGTGCTCGGGGAGGGGGGCTTAGCCCCCAAAATGATTGAACATTTTTTAAAGCCCCCCTTCTTATTTTGTAAATAATGAAGTAAGCGCCCATAAAATTCAATCAAATCTCCGACTAAATGAAATTAAGTCGATCGTTGTCTGTTGATATAATATATTACATTATTACTAATTATGGGCGTACAGCGATGATCTCAATTTTCCTTTTGATTATTTTTATATTATGCACCTACTGCAATTTTTAGTCACCTCGTCTCGTATTACTACAAACCGTCTTTCACCTCCAAAATATTTTATATGCCACGCGTGCTGGTAACGAGATGACGATCACGTACCACTTGCATCACGTTCTGCAGCTGCAGTGCAGTGCGGAAATAACCCAATAATTATCTGGGTAAACTATTAACAGATAGTTATTCGAGTTTCATCTAGATAATATAAATGAAAGATAACCTAGCACATTTCGTTCTATAAATTTGGATTTGATTTTTAAATACGATTACCTCCATCGGTGCTTACACCGATAATGGATGAATACTAGACTAGGTATACTTACAGGTATCTTTATTGGACAATAACTACAGTACAACACACGTGCCTATAATAAATGTAGGTATGCAAAAGAAATTACTCACGAATACCAAATAGCCAAACACAAGTATTAAAACAATAGTTTAACAACATAATTATACCCACGAAAAAAATATACACGCCTACCTGTTATAGGTACATTTAAATACAATTGGAAATCTCGTCATAAAAAAATATCTTGATAATTTAGCTCAGACGAACGGAAATATATAAATGGCCAGAATCAAATGCTATAAGTCAATCTTTTTTCTACATCTTGAAATTTGCTAGATTTAACTATCTAAATATTATTATTATGCAAGACACCACCCTGTGCTCGCTGCACCAGACGCACCGACGACGAGCGAAAAACAATATTGTCGTCTAACGAAAATCGATTTGTGCATAATACACACATTTCCCCGAGTCATATATTATTATAATACTGCAGTGAATAATAAAAACGTCCGTTAAAGTCCGTTGTTTACGAATTATTCGGCTTGTGCAGCGCGGCGTGTATAATAATATATCGATTTCTGTTATCAGAGGGACGGCCGAGGCGCTCGCGATGACGTGGACGTGTGTGGCCGCGCGGTTTCCGGCCACGGAAAACGATAACGATAACGATATAGTCGATAATAATAATACTAATAATGAACCGTGACGGTATTATCATTTTATTATTGGGCAGTCGAATATTTTACTTCCGATAATACGGTAATATCGCTCATTATAATAATCCATACACATTCTACTGACCTACCGAAGCCGGGAAAAAATTCGTTTGAAACGTTACCGTTTACCAGCAGGCGGACAAGCACACGCGCGATATAAACGAGAGCGTAAAATATAAAATTGTAATATTATTATTGCGTGTAAACAACGATAATACGTAATTTTGTAATTTAATAACGTAAACGGCCCCACACGCGAATGCCGACCGTAATAATAATACTCTATACGAGAACGTACGCAGTGCTACAGTTCCAGTACATTGTGATGTTTGCTCGTCGTTCAACAGTTTGCACGAAGTCATCGTGGAGACGATAAATATGACATAGGAAGACGTACTCTGCGGTAAGTAAATATTGTCATCGCAGTTGTTGTAGGACAGAGGAGGTATGTCATGTGCACATGCCTGACATTAACGTTATCATAATAATAATAATAATAATAATAACAATAACAATATATGAGCAAACAGTAATATTTTATATTATTATATTTCGTGGTAATTAATTCTTTCTCCTCCGACGTCCGACCAACACACGCGAGGCCGGTCGTAATAATATTGTTATCACACCAAATAATGCGACACTCTACGCGTGCTGTCCACCGGAAGTTTGCAGACTCGCCGGAGAGAGACGTCGTCGTGAAACGTAAACCAATTTTATCACGGGTACAATAATTATTGTTATCGCATTATTATCACCTATATTCGTCGTAGACTTTATACCACGGTTAGGAGTAGATAATCGTGCATTGTACAAAAACATAAATGTCTATATGCCTGTATTACGAGTTTATAAAATATAATTTATTGTGCACACTCACAGGCTGCAACGTCCCCTGTACGATGGCAGGTTCCGGCGCCGGTTGAACGGCGGCGACAACGACAACGACATGTGCGGATACTTGGCCAGGGCCGACTTGAACACCGGTCCCGAGGTGCACGTGCTACCGGTGCTGGTGCCGATGCTGGCTGCGGTGCCGGTGCTGCTGCTGCTGCTGTAGTCGCCGCGATCGCCGTCCCGTCTTGCCGGTGGCGGCCGCTGCGGCTGCGGTCTCTCGTACCCTCAACTGGCCGCGCCGCTCGACTGGCGGCTGCTACGGCGGTCGCCGGCCACCGAGCCGTTCCGCCGCTGGCTGCCCTTGGGGCGACCACCGTCTACACCGCTGCTGGACGAGCCACTGCGTCCACGAACGCGGTCATCCACGTCTGTGGCCGTCTCAAGTAGCTGTAACCCTTTGTCAGCGTCTCCGCCGTGGCCGAAAGTCTCGGCCGTGGTTGCGGCCGTGCAGTTGGCGCCGGCGTCCGTCTCGGCCATGCTCACCATGTGCGACGGGTTGACGGTATATATTTGAGTGGTGCAAATCCGTTGACAGTTTAATATATTTTTATTGAGTGGCGCAAATCCGTCGACGATACAATGTGTCCGGTGGAAATATTATATTCGCTGACTGGGGAAATAGTGGCCGCTTGGAGACGTCGCAGTGGTGTGGGCCGTTACCGGTACGTTGTCGTACTGATATTGTATCGATACCGTTGTACACGGCGCTTCTGTGCGATACCACGTCGGTGCGTGTCGATAGAACGACCGAATGCGACTGCTATGTGCTTACCGCCGTACGTGCTGCACTCGCGTGGCTTTTATAGGGGAAAAACGCCGCCGCCGCCGGCACCTCCGCCACCTCCGACCGTTATGTGGGTCGTCGCCGCCGTAGCGCCGGGCGACGTAAATCGTTTGGACCGGGGGACGCGGGCGCCGGCGCACAATCGCACCCACTGTTGGAGTGCTGCTGGCCCCATGTACGTGCGTGCGGCGCGCGAAGCGTATGTGTGCGTGTGCCGCGTACACGCGATTTTTATGCACGCACTTTGCGTCGTGTATACCGGGTGATCCGGTGAACGTAAGACTTTTTCAAAAAACGATTTACGTGTTTGAAAATATTTTTGCACCTAGTTTCGAGACGTCAAAATGAATCAACGTTTTTCAAAAAATATATTTTTTACATTTTAACGACTACTTGCGTTTATCCCGAAACGGAATATTTGTTTCATATTGTGTGCAGTGCTTGGATGCATGAGGTCTTATTTAACTTTGGACCAGTAGTCCGCACTATAGAAAACAACATTTTTTACTGATTAGTAAATAAAGTGTAGATAAGCGGAGTGGAGAGTTGTATCCCAGAACATTTTGGTCCACTACGCCGCTCATAAAGATCTAGATAGGTATATTTATAAGTTGTAACTAATAACTAGATACTATTGTCCGAAATTTTATTTTCGTAAATCAAAATATCTGAAGAATATCCTACTCCGGAAAACAAAAATGAAAAATGAATGTTGAAAGACTAGAAAACTAATATAGTTACTCAACCAAACAAATGTTGTTTTGCGATGACATTGAATTATGACATGTAAAAGATTTCGAAAAAATTTGGGTGCTTACTGAAACAACGAGTGCCTTATGTCAGCGGGCTCGCACTCAGAGTCATCTTTTTGTTTTGTTTCTGTTTTTAAAAACAATTATACATCATAGATCGTTTCTTCCGCGTGTGGAAAAGTCGAGCTTGGGTTTTGTTTTCACGTTCTGCGAGAACCCGTCATGAATGGATCACCCTGTGTAAATATATATACACATTGGCCGTACTACTATACGATGCACAGCCGGCGGTCCCCTCGCAACCCTCCCCTCTTGCCCATGACGTTTTTCTTGCACCCCACACGTGCACTAGGATGGTCGCACGATGGTCATCGACTCTGACGACGCTGCTGCAATATGCGTCTCGGCTGAAACTCGTGTGGCTCAATCGCCGCTGGACAACCAATTATGAGATCATATATATGTAGGGAGAGCCGATCAAAACACACACACACACACACACACACACACACTTCACAGGGTGACTCTTTTTCATTTCGAGAGCAGACTGCATTCTATAGCAAAATATAATATGTCGGTTTGCGGTTTCTGTGCTTTTGGGAAATAAAATATATATTATTCTTGTTTGTTCGTATAATGCGATTGTAATTTATTGGTCTTGCACACTACTCGGTTATTCGATAAAATAGAATTAATCCATCTGCATTCAAACAGCGGCCATTAAAGTGTTACATTTTCAAAAATTGAGCATGGCAAGTTTGGAATATTTTGATATAGGTAATATAATATATTATGTGTCAAGTGTCAACTGCTGCAGAGTTGTAATCTGAAAATCAACAAAGTGATATATTATACTAAACAGATAACATATTATGAGTCATATAGTCGCTAAGCTGTGACGATGTGTGTAAAAAAAATTCGAATATTTCCTGATAACGAATAATGATTTATAAAGTCTGGTAGTAAACTCAAAACAAACATCACCCAGTATACGCTCACGCAGGATATAAAATGTAATCTTCAATTATTATTACCTAAACATTTATTGTGGGGGGGGGGGGAGGGGATTAGGACGACAAGTAAAGTGATGGTATTTATATAGGGAAACAATATAAAGTCCGGACGAAAAGACGTCATCAGATCGCGGTCGGGGCGACCGACGCAGGCCACCGATAATTACACTTTATTAAATCTGTCACCGTGAATTAAATCGTTACGACTGCAGTTTTTGTCGCAAGATTCGTAATGGTGTGTACGAATCGACATATAAGTCGTAAATCCTTACAACAGCAATTTCATCTTGTAGCGAAATTATAAACGAAATGAAAATAGGAGATCGTACTATACTCTCTTTCTTTCTTTCTTTACTATCATTATTATTATTTTTTTTTAATCACGGAAACGCGATTGTCTATATATAGTTTACGACTTTTATTACAAACCTTTAAATCATCGTTTCCTACATAGTATATACCACCGGTCTGTTGACATTTTAAACGAACGAGCGGTAATATAGCCGTATATATACAATATATTATATAATACACTCAAACTATATATAATAACATTAATTAAAGAGCAAACCGTTAATAATATATTTTCAGAGGAAGGAATGGTGGGCCGTCCTGCAGTTGTCGTTTACAACGCGCAGTAGGTCGCAGACTTAGTGAGCACTGAGCAGTAGAATATAATATTTTATATTTTATATATAATACACGATGATAACGAGGTATCCGGTGAGTTCGTTAAAAGCGACTCTATTTGTCAATAAAAAGGCAATTCGTAAAAAAATACATAATTCATCAAAAATACAGTTGAACAAATAACACTTATTTCTGGTTTGCTATATGAAATTTCACGTTAAATAGAAGCATTCAATATAATAGAATAATATAAAACTGTTCCCTTATCTTCCAATTAGTACCTATACAGCGTTATATGGTATTCTATTTTTTTCTAATACTCTAATACTCGTCGTCACGGTCGTGTGTATATATTTTGATCTAACTGCTATTTCGTATAATATTATATAGTATGTATAGTATTAAAATTATATTAAAAATAATGATATATTTAAAAACATTTATATATATATAAATATTTTTTTAAATAAGTAGTTTGACGTGCCAATCAACAATATATTATAAGATATTAATTTAGAATTCATAATTTTGTTGGATGAAAACTATAATGCCGACTAAAAAAAAAATTTTTTTCGATGACTTAATTATTAATACTTTAGGTATTGAAACCCAGTACAATAAATATAATCCTTATTCAAAATTATTTTTATCATTCGATGACCATAAAAATTAAAAGTACTCTGACAAAAAGTGTTGTGGACAAATCATTTTTCACCAATTGTTTTTCATGAACTATATTATACAGGTGGGCACCTATGTTTTGATGAACGTTTTTCACCAACTTTCGTCCTAGATCTGGTTACGCGTTAACAACATAACACATCGTACAAAGTGTTACTCGCTTCGCACGTGTACGCTGACAGTCAATAGATACACGTACAGAGCCGTATTATAGGCACTATTCCATTTACAATATTCATCTTCGCGAAAACAACTTAGCGGCGGCATCGGTTAAACGCGTACTACATATATTTTGGTAGAAACTCGCCTCGGCAATATACACGTACATATCGTTGCCATAATATAGTCGTATATGTATTATTTATGTTACTCGAAATAAAGTTCTGTCGTGTATTATTACACACCTCGATACGTTTCAAGAGACTCTATACCCATATGCGTTTGTTGTCTCCGCCTTACCACAATACGTAGTCCGACATGGCCGACTTTCGTTCGTTCACTGCAGTTTCGACTGTGAGTTGTTTGTTTTGATATATCACTGCAGTGTATCGACATATCATCAAACTTTTAGGTGAGTACACTGTCTGTGCTTAAACGTCGGCGAAGTTTTCGATATTGTTATTTTTCAGCTTTATACATATAGGTATGTGCGGGCATGTGAGATATCACAAATTAAAAGTTGCTCCCCTCCGGAAATTAAAATATCTAATAAAAACAGACGTCTAAGCACACGGATAATGTTCTTATCCAAGAGTTAGGTGACGATCTAAAAGGTCGAAAACACGCTATAAAAACTAACTGCACACAATCGAAACTAGGGAACAAACATTTTTCCACGTCTCACTTTTGTAAAACGGAGACAACAAACGCACGGGAAGCGTCCTTTTTAAAGTATACGTATAGGCGAGTTTGACAAAATTGCAATCAGTCGTGTGATGTTTGTTTCATATAACGTTTTTGACCGACTGTCGTCCTATAGATCCGGTTAGCAATATATACACCGAACAAACTGCAAATAAGTTCTATTTACACTGCATTTCGTACGTCTATATGTCTCTCTTTCTCTTTTTTCTCTGTATCGTTCATATTCGTATACATAGGTACTATTCCAACTACAATATTCATCTTCGTGTAAACATGCAACATACTGGCAGTTAACTCGGTTAAACGATATACATTTTGATTGAAACTCGCCGTGGTAATATACTCGTACAAATCGTTGCCATAAATAGTTGTGTATATAATATAAATATATGTTGAACAAAACACAATTTTGTCGTGCGAGACATGCGACGTTTGGAGATATCGCAATCAATCGAATGAGATTTGGTTTTTTTTTCTCGAAAAAAGTCAACACACTTAAGTATGCCTAAATAAATTCGACCTGTTTCCCGCAACTGTATTTATAGTGGATTCTACTTGTGCATAATGTATGTTAAGAGGTTGCTAACGGTTCATTTTGCTAACGGAGAATTTCGCCAATATAATATTATGGATAGATTTGTAAGTGATACGATCGAGCTTTACGATCGGGTGCATAGATATTAAACTTCCGCAAGCACGTGCACAGTGTGTCGCGTCGCCATTTTTTGTCTTTTGCCCGCTAAAATCTTATAAAGTTATAACTATTGGTCCATCATGCCGATTGATGGCTGTTTATTATCAGATACCTAATTAATTCTGAAAATTCAAAAATGTTATTGTTTTTATTTAGCTTTTATAAATATCTGTGTGTTTTGGTACGGAATATTGACAGTTTTAAATCCCCTATTAATACTTATGCTATAGTTACCTTTGATTATTATATACTGGACAAACGCACAATACTGTCCAATTTATGGTAAACATAGCATGGACATTAACGAGCCAAGGTATAATGTATTATCATGTATATTTATAAATGTAAAGTGATACAATACACAGTCGATTAATATAACGGTGGACAAGATTGATTTACTCGTTAGTTAGGTGCAGGTCAGTGCTGTACGCTATTTCAAATTGTATTGCAATGGCCAATGATAAATCAATGTATTAGAAAAACGATTCCGAAAGCTCGAGTCGTCGCTATGGCTATTTGTTAAAGCAACTCTCATCATACAAATGTAAGCTTAATAAGTTAAATTTGTTTAAAATGTTAAAAATATATATTTTGTGATCGAGCATACTTATTTGAAATTGATAAAATATATTTATCGGTTGGAGATTATTATTAGGTACAATCAAAACAATTATAATATATTACTACTACAAAATACAAGTTTCATAAAAATAAATACATTTTACATTTTACAAGGGCTATGTCGTCCTAGGTAGTAAATAGAAAAATTAATTTGCCAAAAAAAGTCAGATATTGCAAATAATTAAGCCTGTGGAATGTATAATATGATAGGACATATGTCATTTAGCCTGCTTAAGACAACTATTGAAGGAGATTTAGGAGATAGGGTTACCAAACTCCACGAAATCAAAAATACAATATACTAACGGCCAAACTCTAATCTTAATAGAAGAGTATCAAATAGTAATCAATCGTCTCCAGATAGGTCACACAAAGATAACCTATAAGTTCTTAATGCCTAAAGAGGAACAACCTCAGAGCAGCTTAACCTGCGGCGTCTACTTAACAGTTAAGGACTTAATAACTGAATGCCATAAATAAGAAGAAGATGAAAAAAACTCAACATCCTAACCAACTTATACGCTGCTTTTAATCCCCACACAGAAGACTCCAACAACATGATCAACTTCTTAAGAAAAATCGGCCTGTTCAACCAAATTCAGATGATAAGTATCGCAACACAACTGCCTACTGTAGAACTGCAAATATTGTATTATCATTGAGGATGTCAGCGTAAAATAAAACGTATGCAACGCTCAAGAGATGGCGTTGAATTCCATATCGCCGCCGCCGCAGCAGACTGTGACCACGCCCATTGGCAACGCGACGGGGTTCGCGAGTCATAATTACGGGAGAGACACATTATTATTGTATTGACTGTCGTGATGTGTGCTTCCGTAAGGCGAGTATAGGACGTCATACCCGCATGTGTTATCTCCGTCTTACTCACGTACAACATGGCAAATTTTTCGTTCACCAGTGCTGTGAATTAGTTAATTTTGATATTAGAGTGAATTGACCTATTATCAAACTTTTAGGTAAGAACATTATCTGTGTTCTATCGTTGGTTTTTTTTACGATATTTTAATTTTTAAGTGAAATATTAAGTATTTTAAAATGCTCCTAATTCACTTAAAAATTAAAACATCCTAATAAACTAACGAGAGAACACAGATAATGTTCTTACCTAAAAGTTTGATAATAAGTCAATTCACTCTAATATCAAAACTGTTAGCACAGTACTGAAACTGGTGAACGAAAATTTACCATGGCATACGTATGTAAGACGGAGACAGCATACAACGTATGCCGTAGCTATTTTGTTTTTACGTATAGACCAATAAAAAAATTGTGCCTATATAATTTTTTTATTTTTGTAATTCTGTAAGTTCAATTAATTAGTAATCTTTATTAAAATTTAAAGTTTTTTGACCCTCCTATTCCCCAAATAATGAAATATTATTTAGATCACATTGATAGTATAATACGCGCGTTATTTTGAGGTAATAATAAATGAGGTCATGAGTTATACTGCTAATATAATAAAACAACCAATACAAAAATAACTTATTTTTTAGTAGGTATACATTAATAATATATACATTATTAATATATAGGTATAAGGTACATTACAATATTACATCGGATTTCAACAACTTAAAAACAATTAATAAAAACATAAAATGGTATTTGATATACTTTTTCAACACCACACTGCAGGAATCTAATTCAGCTATTTTCTGTAATATTAGAGGTAGATTTACCTTAAAAATTATAAAAAAAATTTGAATTATTATTTTGATTGATAATACGCATTATGCTAAGTAATGACATATGTTTCATTATATTGTATTTCTTATTTGTTGCAATAAGCTGAATTATTATAAATAGGTACTTGCATCATGCTGTACCTACATATTATATACCTACCTTTTTTTTTTTTTTGTTTCCTGTTCTCTCAAAATTCTAACTGGTTCTCTTATATCGCTTACTAAAAGCGTTTCGCGCCAATGCAATTGACCATTACGTAGATAATATGTCGCCTATTTATTTCTAAGCGCGCGGCGTGCTTGCTACTTACTTTGCGCTCACGACTTACAAGTTGACTTTAACTCCTATATAATTTAATATGTATAATGTTAACCAATACGGAAATATATAATGTATAACACATTTTATACAACGTAGTTAATATTGATAATTGTTGCACATATTATTAAAATTTTATACATTTTTAACTAGGTACCTAAGGTTATAAAATTCAGGACAAGGCCACAAGGGTTTTCATAAGCTACAAAAAAATTTAATTAATGTATATAATTTATGAATATTAACTGTTCAAATGTTATTATTTTAAAGAATAGAATTATAGGTACAAATAACAACTAAATCGGTAAGCCAATTTTAAACGTTTAGTTAAATTTAAATATTGGCCATAATTAATTTTATTTTATTTTTTATTTTTTACAGTGCGTTGTTTGTTTTCTTGTTCTTTTATAATTCGGTCAGACTCTTTTATGTCGCTTATTAATAATCTTTTTCCAAATTGTGGATTTCTCAACTCTGGTAATAAACACTCGTAATAAAATCTGTAATGGCGATATGTAATATTGTATTGGCGATCGTAACGTTAGGATCTCGCGTTTCGTTTCTACACAATATTACCAGGGTGCTCTCACAACTCGCATAAATGCATAATAGATAGATAGATTTCTGTATATAGAGAATTTATTTTCTACCTTATTAGTCAGGTGTAGCTAAGTGCATAGATAGTAAAAAAAAATGTTTAAAATTCAATTAACTATTTATGTACATCATTATTTTAATAACTTAGTTACATTATCAATATTGATACATTAAACACAAAGAACACAATAAACAATTGTGTAATATTTGTAGCTTGAGTAGATCTTCTTAATTAATATAAAAATTAAAAATACCATTCCATCATTTCAATTTAATCTCACATTTCCCTCTACATATATAGTAATCATAACAAAAAACTAATAGAAAAAGTATTGATGAATTTAACAAAAAAAAAAACACTGTAGGTATTTATCAAGTTTATTAGGCTTTAATTATTTTATTTTTAATGTGATCTGGTTCACGAATATCGCTGATTAATAACCGTTTACCATATTGAGGCATTACCAATTCTGGGAGTAAACATTCGGTGTAAAATCTAAAAAAAAATCAATCGTCATTAATTATTAAGTTCCGTCTTATTAGAATTAGTTATTTATACTTACAGACTTAACTGTTTCACCATTTTAGTCGACCAAAATTCACTATCATACTTAATATGTATTGTATGATTCCAGTTTTCTGTGAATATAAAAAAATAACAGTTTGTTCTCCCTGTTATATGCAGTTGACCTTGCACTTGGTAATAGTAGTCACAGTTTTTTTTTAATTCAATTGTTTTTGTATTTTTGTCAATAATACAATATTTGATCTAAAACAACATTTTTTAACATAAATATACAAAAATGTTTTGGTATTTTTTATAATTGCACAATATACAGTTATTGTAGATACAATAATAAATAGTTGTTATTAATAAAAATATATCCTACTTTTCCATTATTCATTGCATCTTCTAAACTTGTATTATCCTTAGCCGAAAAAGGACATTTTATCTCGATAATAAAATTATTTTCGATAAAACCATCTGAAAATTATTTAACAATATAATAATTGATATTATTACCTACAATAAAAACATAAACATTAAACATATTAAATTTACAAAAAGCCTAAAGGTATATACTTGCTTTAGTTGAAAATTTCAACTACAGCAAGTATATTTTTCAACTTGAAATAGTAATATTTATTTTACCTGGACTAGCAGCCAAGTAAGGAACTTCAACATCTATGCAAAGTCCTACAGATTTTATTTTTAAATTAAACAGCTCTTCGAATTTAACTTTTGCTACAGACTCCATGACTCTACCATATTCTATGGCTTTAATTTTATGGTTAGTCTGTCCATATAATAATTCATGCACCGTATTTTTACATGAGGTATTTTGACGCATTTTACATATTTTTCCGAACTTGGAAGCAGTCAATCGTTTTCTCCTTTCTGTGTACCAAAGTTGCGATTTAGCTTGGTCTCTCGTGTTTTTCTCCAATTGTTCTATTATTGCACATTATTTTAAACATATACACATCTAAATTAAAATCTTAACATCGTAAAATACTGAAATTTATACTAGTTATAGGTACTACCTCTATCCATGTTTTTAATTTCATTAATAAAATTCAGTTTCATGTTTGTCAAATCCTCATAAGAACTTTCAGGGGGTAATTCTTCTGCTAGACCATAATTTTCATCAGGACCCGATGTTTTAAGCTGCTTGTTACTGTATTTTTTTCTGATGAATAATGCTCGTCGTCTTTGATTATTTAATTTTTGTCTTTTGGCATTTTTTAAAAAAATCTTACCAAACATACCTGTTACAAATTAATAATACGAAATAAATCTATTGTCTTATAATATTTACTTTATTTATTTTAAAAATTATCTAGTAAATTATATATAATACATTATATAATATCAGGTATGTATTTATTAAATAATAACTGTATTACCTGGACTTTTTTTCATAATATTCTTATGTATGGTCCGTAAGTATTCTTTTGAATTAAATGCTACAACTGCAGCTTCAACCCTAGCATTTTACGTGTTTCTTTGTGACATATTGATTCGTTTTCCTCCAATGTATTTATTTATCACGCTGTTGAACTGTTCGCATACATTATTGTCTACATCAGTTATTAAGCTACTAGAATTAGCGACTAAACGATTTATTGCATTCATTATTTCTAACATCATGCCACTGTTTTCAGCTTGTACAACTAAATTTTGTTCCAAAACTGTATTTCCTTGACAAAAATACGAAGCGCACTTTGTATGTTGTCCTAGTACATGGTATGGACTATTATAAATATCTTTGCCTAAGTCTGGAAAATAAAATAATATATTATAAATTATAATATATTCTATAGATAATAGTATATAAGTATTAACTATTAAGTACTATAAGTAGAAATAACTAATAAGTCATATTAGTAGCTACCTACCTGATATTTGTTGACATAAAGGTTTATTTTCATTTTTTTGGTAACGAATAGCTTTTACTACTCCAGTTCGAAACCGCATTGCATTTTGAATTATAAATTTGCGTAAATGTATAGGATAGCAAGTTTTTTTTGCAATAGCTGCTATTTTTTGACAGTAGTTACGCAGTAGATGGTTGCGACACTCTATTTTTTCAATTAAAACATTAGGGCCATAAGGTAGTACTTCTAACAATTTTTTAGTAACACTACTATCCCCGTCACCTGGAATATATATGCAATTTTAAACTAAAAACTGGGGACTTGAATTTAAAATATTAATAAAAAATTGTGTGTTATAGGAAAAATACATTAATATCTCTATACTATATACTCTCTAGACTTTATACCTAATATATACACAACTTTTAAATTGTACATATACATAGGTATATCAGTAAATAATGGAAGTTTTACTGTATTTGATAGTTTAAAATGTAAAACCAACAAACATTTTTAAGACTACATTTTGCACTCTATAAACTATAAACTATAAAGAAAGCGCAATACGTACCAATCAGTTTATTAAATTTCAAATTATGCATTTCGACGCTTTTCATAAACCCTTCAACAACACCATCTGCTTCCATACCTGTTGCAGATTTATTCCAATTCATAAAACAGCGGTGTTCAGAAGGTTTTTCGTTTTTAGAGGCGGCACGGTGACAAATTACGCAATACCTATTTCTTATACCTACGAACAATACTTTTTTGGTTCTATATCCAATGATGGAAGCCTTAATAAAAATATAAAAATTTAATACCTATATATTAGTTCTAATATTTAAAACGAAACATATGACAAAATGTATACGTACCACTCCAGATAGTGCATCATACTTTGTTTTGTAACTTCTTTTACACCATTGTCCGTCTGCTACTACTGTACACATTGGTATTCCATTTTCATCGACCTCTCCAGCTTCTAATGCCAATTCCCGTTCCTCTACGCCTGCCTTTTTCATCTCATCCCAAGCTGTGTTATGAACTGAAAAACTGATTGTCTCGTGTACCCTGGAGTATGTTGTGTTCGACATACACGGTATTTCCATTGCAGCAGTAAACTCGGATAACTGACTATGTCCTATTCCTAATATAATATATAATATGGAAAAATTTAATCATGTTAATTCATAATTTTGATTCACTAAACTCTTTTGTACTTATATTAAATAATTAAAAATCATACCTATTGATAATGTACCATTTACAGCTGCTTCATTGATTGGCAAATGTTCAGTAGGTTCTCCAGTTTTTTCAGATAAAATAAGCGTTTTTATGCCACACATTCTGCATTTAAATTTAAATTTTGACAAAAAACCAACGTGTATTTCACTAACAAAGTCCATATCTAAAAAACTACATCCAAAACCACCATTATGCAGACTTTCTTGGATTTGTTTGAAAAAATAATTAATGTCAACTATTCTTCTACCGGCCAATGGAGCTTTGCTCTCACTGAAAAAAATACATTTTTGATACTCCATATTAGGTAATTTTTTATAAGTAGTAATAGGGGCACTTGAGCACACTTTTTAAAAAGCCAATAATAATTTGTAACAAAAAGAAATGACCCTGACATCCAAATTAATCATTTCACAATATCCATTAGGTACTTATAAGTTATAACGCGTTATACATCAACAACGAACCGTGATACTATCATAGACCATATTTTTGTCGTAGGCGATAACCACAATGTGTTCGTTGATCCACAATGTGTGATCGCAGAGTTAAAAAATTAACTTGAAACTGACCTTCGTTGATCCTTTTCATATTTAGTGGATGCACCCAATATTTTCTATTGCTGGTTATTTTTTGTTTTAATTGTTGTCTTTTATATAAACTATACACTACACAAATCGCTTCAACATCATCTAAGGTCTCCATTTAATAAAACGATGGGAAATAACTTACCTATTTAAGTTATACGACAGACACACAATTACAATTTATCCAAACCACGTTTTCCATACGACTAATGGGTATTCGTTTAGTATGTGACCTACCAGTCGCGTGACCTACCATTAGGGTGATCGTTTTGTACGCGTGACCTACCGGTCCGATAATTAATTTTAAAACATTCAAATTAAAAATTATATAATTAGGCGATATTTTATTATTACAGATTACAAATTATATTCAATATCAGTCAAAATTAATTTTAAAAAATGCATAAAATTTAATTATGTTTGGCAATACACTTTTTGTACATCACTTAAAAATTTAAAAAAAATTGTATCTTGCCTGTTGATAGATCGATACCATGCCACAATTAAATGACGTGGCAACATTTTAGCTGATGTTCCATGCATTTTTCGTAGGATCTTAGTTTTTAATACTCCCCAGTCACACACTAAACCCAGTAATACAGGTAGGTCACATACTAAATTCGATTTTCAACAGGTAGGTCACATACTAAACGAATACCGACTAATGTTATAAGTTCAAACGACAATAACATATTTCGAGTTTGGCGGGTATTCGAAGGCGTTTTAATCGCACGCGATCGCCTAGTGTGAATGGCATACACGGGAGCGATTTTAAATCGCCGCGATTTTTAACCGCAACCGCGCGCGATTAAATCGCTCCGTGTGAAACCAGCTTTACTGTTGAAGAAAATCGAAGCAGTTTTACTGTCCTAAAAGGTGATGACAGACACAAAAAAAAAATAAAAAAATAAAAATAAAAAAAAAAACACACATCATTGTAAAATCAATACATTCATCGTTCCACTCAGAATCTAAAAAAGTTATGACATTTGGATATAAAAATGTAAAAATATGCTAATTTTAAGCCATTTTTTGACTGTTTAAAAAATCTACTAGTTTTATATTGTTTAATAGGTGAAATATAAATTTAAATTTTTTGTAATGTTTTACAGATTTTTATTTGCTTTTTAAAAAGTGTGCTCAAGTGCCCCTATTACTACTTTGATAGACTATAGATACTTACATATCTTCGTCACAAGGTGTCTCTTCAATTAAATTATAATTCTCTATTTCAAACTGTTCAGTACATATCGGAGAAGACGTAAAGCTATCATTTATGAATACACATTTTATAGTAAGAAAATTATAATTAATATAAATAAACAATATAATTAATTAGGTTTTTAAAAAAAATTTTCAACATAGTAAAACTGTAAAATAATAACAGCATAGGTATAATATATAGGTATATTATACTAATAGGATAAAAATATAATAATTAAAATAATCTATTTGTATTGTTTATAAACAAATCAATTTCAATAGTTTTACTTACACGATTGGTGAGACAAAGTCAGCGTTTACACTTTCTACATCATTAATAATTGACGTACTAGCTGCTTCTCTAAAGAATATATTATATATAGGAACAATAAGTTGCCAATTAACAAATTAACTATGTAATTATAAGTTTCTTTTACTAATACGCGGTAATTTTTACGGGTTTTTTAGGTTATACTTATATGTTTTTAGTAGTTTTACTTACAGAGTTGGTATAACAAAGTCTGCAGCGTTTACGCTTTGTACGCTTTCAACATCGTCTGTTGACGTACTAGCTGCTTCCCTAAAGAATATATATATAGGAACAGTAGGTCTATGCAAATTAATAGTTATATAATATAATATAATTATTATAATAGTATATTTATTAATTATGATAATATTATAATACTGGACATATAATAATGTAAGCTATTGCGTACAATTAGGTACAATTAAAAAAATATTATAATTAATAAATCAATGGCCTACCTTAAAATACGATTGGACCACCGATTTTGAACTAGAGTCCTTGTAGTTATTTTTCTAATAGTACGCTTTGCAGTAAGTTTTTTATTCGCCATAATAAACGTATTACGTTTAGTTTCGTGCTTCAAACTTTCACGTTGAACAAGTAAACACGATAAATGAAATATAACAACAGTCAATAAGTAATAACCTAGATCCTAGATGTCCTAAACTGTCATGTTACGTAGTATACTCACTATCGTATTCGTATAGATTATAGAGGGATAAGGCATGCATGGCATTATACCGTATATTATAGTCTTCGATGATATTCTTATTTATTTCGAACATCAATATAATAACAATAGAAACAATATTATTATAATAAATATTATTTCGTATGCATTGCATTAATTGCAATAGTATCTTATCTTGTAATTTTGATTTATTCTTCGAAATAGTTAATCGCCGTCTCGCCGATTAGTTAAAAATATATCGTGCGTGCATGCGACGCGACCGAATCCGCTGATTGTGGCCATAGTGGGAGAAATACTCGTCGACGTCGCCGCCGTTCGTTGGCAGCAGCACTTTACGAATGAAAAATTAAATTCGATAACAAAAAACATGTTTATGAAAAATGGCCAAAGCATAGGTCTAGAGTGATTTTAGAGAAAAACACCAAATTTTCAAAAATAAAGATTACAATATTATCTAGGGCATGACATATCCATTTTTTGATTAAACAGCTTAAACGGTAGTTATTTATGATTAAAAAGTTGCAATTTTCGATAACTTAAAATTATCGTATTTCCGTTAAAAACTAATAAAAAGGTAAATGGATATGTCATTCCCTAGATAATGTTGTTACCTTTAATTTTTATAATAGGTTGTGTAACGCTAAGTCTAATCATTTTGGAATAAAACCTATTTTTCGAAAGCATGTTACTAAGAAGAAAAATAGCTCCGCTGACATCCTCTTAAATGTTTTTTGTATAAATTGAAATATTCATTAAAATAAATAAGATTGTAATTGTAAAAATTGTTTACAAAATACCTGTAACGAATAGCCTCTGCAGCCAATGTAATCTAGGAACAAAAAAAAGAAGAAAAAAAAAAAGGTAAGATCGTGCAATAGTTTTTTTTTCAAAATATTAATACTATTTTATACATATTACACAGGTACCTGAAATATTGAAATATATTTATAATAAAAGTTGTTAATACAGTTATAGTACCATATATTATACTACAATTGCTCAGGAACAGAACAAAAATAGGTTATAATTTTTAAATCATAATAAAATATTATAGGTATTATACAACGTTCAATTATCATTATAATTGCGATGAGTATGCTTGGTGAATCAACTTGTACTACAATATTTGATACGCCAGGGTAGGTTAAAGTGGGCAATAAAGGGCATGTTAAAAGATTCTAAAGAAAGTAATCGAGGGTATTTAATTTGCGCCACATAAAAGTAGAAAAAAGGGATCTTGTAGTCTGCGAAATCTCGTATCCTCAAAATTTTAATTTGCAACATTTCACCTTATAAAAATTGTACTTTGCGCCACTTTAAAATAGTGAATAATCATTTAAACTTATCAATATGTATTTTATTCATCAAACTAGTTAATAGATACATTTTGAGAATTTATTAAAACGTATATAAAGTAAAATAAAAAAATGTATTTGTATGCAATATAGGTACTAATCATTGTGTATAAATGAGTAATATCTCAGTTAATAATAAAATCAGGAATTTCATTGTCCGATATTGTTCATGTTATTTATTCATGTTTTATGTGCAGTATAACGCTTAGAACTGTTATGAGCTCAGAGTAAATTTTTTAGGTAAATTATTTCAACAATTGGCACAAATTTCACTTTGATTTTTTTTTTAAATTTTGGCCCAGATAACTTATGAATCGAAATGTAGTTGTCTCTCGGTGCTGCAAATTACAAGTACTGCAATTGGCACAAAATACGTTTTCCCAAGTAATCATTAATCATAATTTATAGACAATCGAAATCATTGATGGCAGAGTTAATTACGAATTCATCAGTATTTTTTGTCTAATTTCACTAAAAATAAATTTCAATTTGTTATTACGTTAGTTTATTTAAAGTACAAAATATAATAGGTATCATAATTACCGTTTATTTTCTTAGTCTCGTTCATAAACAAATCGACAAGACTAGGTCCTTAAAAAAAATTATTATTTTTTGCATCTCGGTCTCGGTGTAACCCATGGAGTTTTTATCGTACATTAATTATTGAAAATTTTTTTTTTTCTATTTTACTATTTGCTTCAAAAGTGCAGAGAGTAAAAAATGGTATTGCATACTACTGAAAGTGAATGCACTTAATGAATTCATCCAATATGTCATTCTCTATAATTAACTAAAAAATTATCTACAAGTATAAGTTAATCTATAATATTATCAATAAATTAAATATTAAAAATAACCGGCATTTGATTAAAACCATATTGTATTTTTGTTTATTTAATTAAATTAACAGTCAAAACTGAAAAGTAATTTAATGTAGCTAATAAAAACACATCAACAAATTTTCATTTGAATTTATTCACCTCCATATTATAAACCTTCACACTTTTAAATACTTTATAGTAACATACAATAAATGTCTTTATATCATATTTTTGTTTTACATGTTTTAAAATACATTCTATCGTCTGAGTTTAGGTACCTACCGGCTACCACTGCGCCAGTAGTAGAGTTAATGATAAATGAAAAATGGGTTTATTCTTACTGAATGTATACAGTCACTGAATGTTATTGCTAAACAACGAGTATAGGGTTTGTTTTTTTTAAATTCCTCGAAGAATATTATTTTCTTTTTTTCTTTGTTGTTTCTTTTAATACTCCACAGACAGATTTTTTGTCTTTTATTTTAATACAAACATTTCGATTTAAATAGAAGAAAACTTGAATTTAAATTTTAATCAGATGATTAAAGTTTAATTGTTGATTTATAATAAAAAGTAAAAACACATTACATACTATATTGAATAGGTACGTAGGTAATATAGTGATATAAGTATTATCAGGGTAAAGTTTTTATTTTGTTCCTATTATTCGCTGTCGTATTGTTGTTCAACTTAAGCGCTTCACTGAAATCAATAGTTGTTTATCTTAAATAAACACAAACATATGATATATATATATATATTGTATATTGTATATATATATATTGTATATTGTATATATATATTGTAAGTACACCGTGCACAGGAATATCGAAATATTATTTATCTTTTTTTCATATTATCATTGTATGTATAAGAAAATCAACACAGTGTTCGTTGTAAATTTATTGGAAAATTGTCAGTTCCTCGTAGCTTAGTGCTTACTGGAATAATTTAATTATAATACTAAAAGTAAATATTAAAAGCTTGGACAATTTTTTCAATTAACTTTTTTCTCTCACAAATATCAATATTCAAACAGAGTTCATTATAAAATGCAGGAGACATTCGTTTAAAAAAAATGTTGAAATTTCTATTTACAAGAATCTCGATTCAAGACTGTGTGCAAATGACTTTAATTAAAAACTCATTACAAATAAACGAAATTAAAATTATCTTTAAATGCACGAAATCGAATTTTTTTTTTTTGATAATTTTGTGGTACGTACAATGTGCAAACAAAGTAGACCAAAAGTAAAAGGTTAAGTACATTTAATTCACACGAGCTTATATTCTACTTAAATCTTTGCAATGGTAAACTTATTTATTTGTCATAATGAAATTTAATTATACAAATCATATTTATCACCGAATAAAGACGTAGAGTATAGCCATATAATAACATTTTATGCGCATTAGATATAGCCGATATAGGTGGGTACACTGTGGACTCCATTGCTCGAATCAGAACAAAAATCGAGAAAGGACGTTGATTTTAATTCAGAAAACACCGTTTTATAGCAGATACATTTTATAGTTACTCTGGGGCCACTAGGGACTTTGTCCCCTGGACCATTTACACATACAGTAAATTAAATAACTGACACAAAAACATTATAATATTTAGATACTAAATTTATGTACCGTAATTGACCGTTATCGATGATAACCCATTTTCCAAGTAAATAGTATAAATTAATTTTTCTTATAATGAAATTATGAAAATAAAATATGTTTGACAACTCAATAACTAAATAAATAGCTGTACTATTATTGGTACTGTTCTGAAGGCCGTTGACGATAGCCGTTTCTGCCAAAAATAACCATTACTTTGCTGAGATATAAATGAAGACAAAATCTAAAAACGCATCATTCAAAAGTAGTCATCCATAGTAGCTGGGGGGGCATTTCTAGCGTTCCTAGCTTAATTTAATGAAGGGAAAACCTGAAATATATGAAAAAATTAATACGGACTGTGTCCGCCCGTGCTCTTCTCTCCATTCGAACACTGATGACTCTGGGAAAGTTAAGTAAGCATTTCATTTAAAAAAAGTTATTGTTGCATCTGCGAACAAAACTGTAAAATATATAATATGCAAAAGATGTTGAAGTCGAAAATCGATGCATTATTTCTACTAGAATAAATGTTTACAGATAAAAAAAAAAACACGCACACCATTGTAAAATTACTAAAATCAATACGTCCATCGCTTCGCTCAGAAGCTAAAATATATAGGTACCTATTTAAAATAGTTTATATACTAATAAATTATTTGAATTAATTATATTGTGGAATAGATTTATTTTTATCTTAGACGACCATAAGATAAACATAATTATTTACGAATGACTTTTAAATTTCAATGAATTTCAATGAATATAAAATGTTAAAAATAATAAATTATCCCGAACTCACATATTATTTGAATTCCCGATTTCCCAAGTTACTACCTGGGTACTAAGGGTACTTATTACAGACAATTTGTGTTAAAACCCATCTAAATCAGATATTAGAGGTGTCATTACAGAGAACCGCAGATACGCTGCGAATTAATTGCATTCCCAAGATCTCTGTACAAAATTAATTTCGTTTGAATGATTTCAAACAACCAGCTATTAATAGTGTTATGCTAATTAATTGCGTTCTTCAAGATCATTATCATTCCGTTATTTTTTTTTTCGCAGGCTAAGACTTTCCATGCATAATACTATGTATTGTACAAGGTGGTCCTTTAAGTTTAAACATTTGTTTTCTGATGTACTGAGTAACCATGAGTTTGTTGTCTCCGTCTTACAAACGTACGATATGCCAAATATTCGTGATTCCGTGATTAAGAGTTTTTCAATTTTTTCGATATTTTAGTTTTAAAGTGAGATATAGACATTTTTAATTTGTGATGTTTCTCATATCAATATTGTCTTACTTAAATATTTAAATATTGTAAAAATCGCCGAAGTTTAAAGAAAATCATCTACAGGTACTTACCGTTTTTCGAAAATTATTTTTTCACCTAATCTGAAGTCGTGACTAAACATTTTTGGAACAACTTTTATATACTTATCATTTCTTGAGTTTTTACTTCTATAAGAATGACGGCTTATATTTTTTATTTCATGTTCCAAAGTAGAATATTTTCCCGACGATTTAAAAATAGATACTAAATATAAACATTTAATTTTGAATGAATAGCTAATTAGCTATGAGTAGGGCTTGTGATTTGTGACTCTTAAAAATAATCATGTAAACTCTTAAATATGGATTAAAACTGTCGAAATATGTTAAGTAAAAATTATAGTTTTTCAATTATTTTTTGTTATTAATATTTATTATATTTTCACAATACAAATTGAAGTGAGTATCCAAGTACCTTGGCGTATTATTTTAAGTTCAGTTAAAAAATTTAAAATAGGTAAGTACTTATTTTTAAAAATTTGAACACGTTTCATTGGTTTTTGTTGTTTTTTTGTCATTAAAAGTTATTTCGCCAATAATACTAAATTCCTTCAAATTTTCTCTGCTGTTCTATGAAGAAATTATAAGACAGTGCAAGTATATGAAACACTTTAAAATATAGTTATTTGCAAGTGATCCTTTTTACACACATTTTTTTTCAGGATTTTAAATCTGCATACTTTTCACAAAAACGTGCGAGTAGTTATCCCTATCTAAGGCGGCTTTCCATAAAGAATGATACATTTTACAACATTATATATTGTATAAACCTCGGTGCGCATATATTTAGTATACAAAATTATTTTAATGGTAATAGGCATGTTCATCACAGCATAACATATTTTATAAAAAAGTATAATTTTTAGCCATACTACTAAGTGCTACTATACTCAATCACACTCGTACCTATTGTTTATACTGTGGAAAAATATTCTGATACCTTTTTTGGTAATAACTGTTGTTAGGTAATTATTGTAATTTGTAACAAGTTAGTTACATTTTCTACATTTCTTATCATTGTCGATTCTTTGTAGTCTTAGTAAAAAATTCTTAACTCTTATTTTAGCTTTTGAGCAGTTACATCATTAAGATAGGACTTCGATAAATATTAACTTATTTTTCTGAATAATTATCATTAATTTGTGTTTCTGGTGGATTAATATTATTGGAGAGAAAAATAAAGTACATTTTTTCCAAGCGTTCATAATATAAAATAGTATGTCTATGTAAATTAAGCAATAGTAATTTGTCTAATGAAATACAAAATATTTGGACTTAAAATGTTTGCTCTAAATTTTTAAAGGTTCATTAATACTAGAAAATAAATTATGGAATTTTGATTAGAAATTTCAAGTTTTTTTTTAATTCAGTGGTTATACTCAATTTTTTTGTAGTTTATTTTGGCTTCACCAAACAGATATTATCCCAAAAATCTATTACTTGTTAAATATCAGCGTTGGATGTTAAAATGTTAAAACGACTTAAAATGTTCAATGCCTTCAATATAAATCTTACAAACATAGTGTAGGATAAATATTATATATTTTTACTTTGCAATAAGGAATATATTTCAATTTTTTTATCTTTGTAATTCATAATGCTCCGTTCAATTACATATGTATTCCGTGTATAATACTATTCATTTAATATTATTACAGCATGTTATTATTTTTAAATATAGTTTAATACACACGGACGTCATTTAAATTGTAACGAGTCTGTGATTTTCGATTATATAATATTAAATCAATTTTTTTGGCTTTAGTCATCTTGGGGAGGGGTCACGTGTAGTGGAGCATGCGTACATTTTGACACAGACATCCCTGAACGATTCCAGGTGTACGAAGTAAAATGTTTTTCCACTATTCCACTCATCCAGACATTAAAAACTTATAATGAATTAATAACAAGTCTTTGGATATTAATAATTTTCATAAAAATATTCCACTTTTATTGTTTTATTTTCAAATTCTGAATTGGATTTTTTGTATTGCTTCTCTTATTCATATTATAATTTATTGCTTGATAATATCAATAATATAATTATTGAAAATTATCAATGTATTTCGTGTAATGCAATTATATTTTTCATTTATTTTCATTAGCTATTACTGTGTAATTAATTGCACTAAATATTAAAAATACAATACTTAGCACAACAATAATGCACAGCCTTTTATCGTTAATTTACGTACATTTAACTTAGCTCGTAGGTAAAAACATACAGCAGGTAGGAAATCCGGGACTTAATTAGGTTAATTGTTTGGAATTTTTATAACCAATGTTGCACTGCACAATTAGTGAGCCACTAATTTCAATTAATGTACATGAATTGTTATGTTAGTTTCAGACTTCAAGGTATCAAGTAAGAATTAAATAATAAATAAATAGTACAATTTTGAACATAAATGGCATTACGGAAAAGCCATGGCCACTGTCGAGGTTCCGTTTTTCTACTATCTCAGAGTTGTAGTTTGTTACTTAATTATTTGTTTTATTTGTCTCCGAATGACAGATCACTATATAACGCTGGTGGTAGCTGGTATACTGGTACATATGTATGTGAAATAAGTGTATCTGGTATTCTGGTCTAGTAGGTACTTTAATAATAAGTCAGTTTCTGTTATAATTTATCTTAATATAGTTTCTAATCAATATCATATTAATTATTAATATGCATTATTAATATTCATTACAAATAAATCCGATCTCAAATACTAGGCAAATTATTAAAATTTTATTAGAATTTGCATATCAAAGCATTAAAGCATTACAAAGATGATTATGCTCGAAGATTAAATTTGCAAATTTTAACAATTTAATACATTTATTCGTACAGTAAACACTTTAGAACAAATATTGAATATATTTTAATTTTATAGTATTAATAGTAATTAATTATAACAATATTGAATGAATTCGTATTTTACAACCAAATATAATAAAAAAAGAATAAAAAGAATAGTACATGAATATTAATAATAACATTTACAAAAAAGTTATATTTTTTATTATTTTTATCTCTATAATTTTTAAGTTTTACCTTTTTTCAAATCACAACATACATTATCAACATAAAATTCCAAAGAAAAATTTTGTCAGTATTTTGATATCTAAAAATCAAATTTCAAACGGGTAGTAATTTAGTTATAACTTATAACAAATAAGTACATATTTAAAGTTTATATGAGTGATGTCGAGTGGCATATAGGCTAAGGGATCACTTATTTCAACTTTAGATAATTGTTAATTATAATTTATAATTTATTAACTTCTCTTTCCTAATTCGATATTAATACATGTATTCTCCAAAAACATTTTTCTTTGAACTATGAAATTAGAAATGTGTAATCACATTTAAAAAAGTAAAAATATATTTTTTTTGTAAATTGTATTTTTTATAATTTCAAATGATGTAAAAAATCATTTTAGGTTTCAAAATATTGAGTGTCTAATGTTAAAAAATAGGCTTATTATTTTGTAAAATAATATTATTGTAGTTCAGCATACAAAACTTTGTATGAAAAATTAAATTCGTAAACATAATATAATTGATTTAATTTTCCATTGGAAATTTGTTCAATGTGTAATTTACTAATAACCCATCGACATGAATAGACCATAAATTTAGGTTTGTTTATTTATAATCCGAACACGCTAGTTATACATTGTAATAAATTAATATGCAAAGTGTACCGGAGGGTTTAATTGCGGACTCCGTCACCCACTTCTACATTAAATCTGAATTTTAGTTGCCATTAAATAATATTGCAATCATTGTGTTTGTCACAGATTATAATAGTGGGGGATGATGACGAACAAACACAAATTTGAATAAATGTCCAAGCTTACAGTCACTACCCCGTAGTGCTCAAGAACGTTCATATCTCTGAAAACCACAATGCCAGCAACTCGATCGGCCATTATTAGTAGTTTCATTATCGCCTGTTTCTTTTCACTGGCTCTTATTACTTTGCACTTAAATTATGGTCAGTGATTGTTTTTTTCTGATATTCAAGTATGTCTAATTTCTAAGCAAATAATATCATTTAATCACGTTTAGGCTCTAACGATTGTCATGAAGGTTCATTCTTGTGCAGCCAGTCGGACGTTTGTATTGCAAATAAATATAAATGCAATAATTTTTCTGACTGCCTACACGGAGAAGACGAACATTATCTCACATGCAGTTAGTATATATTATAAAAATTATAAATAGTCAATATTATTTCATTAAAACATGTGCTTTGGCTGTTTGTCATTACTAATTAATATTTAACTCATTCCAATAGTATATATATTAATTATACAGAATACATACACTGTACATATAGTATTTGTATTCAGGTACCTGTGTGATTGTGGCACTATGTCACTTAATATAACCGTTTCGAAAGTTTCAAAACAAAATAGTATTGTTGTCTTGAGATATATTTGTATATTGTTTCGTATAGATATTTTATTTATACAAATATGTAATTTCATAAATATAAAAATTCAAAATTAATTATTGTTGAACAAAATTTTAAAGCTTTAAACCTTAATTAATAATTAAACCATTTATCAATTACATGTGAAACAACATTTATGTACTCTCCATAAATTATAGAGAATTAATTATCCATTGCAAAATATAAAATGTAACACTGATTGTTAGTTTTTACGAATTTATAATATTTTGTCAGTTAGACATTTAATGATTTAATTAAATCAAAACTTTTTCAGCCGACTTCTCTGGAAGTATGCAACATTATCATAAAGTTATATTCACCGAAGACCCGAACCCAGATCCAACACCAAAACCGGTACTAGAACTAGGACCAAAACGTAATGATTCAGATATTGAGTTGCCTTGTGGTAAGTTTGCAATTGAATTAAAGTTATATACGTACTAAATGTCTTACACATAATAAATTATACACATTTTATTTATTTAATCTAAGGTTTTAAAAATACCATGGATCGTGTATGGAGCATGTGAAATTAAAATTAAATTCGCAAATACGTATTTATTTTAATAATCTTTGAATTTCCTAGAACATTTTAATAAATATAGATTATTTGTAACCTTACATTTAAATATTATTTACTACCTTTATCATATCTATCATATATAGGTACAATACTCTAAGCCATATTTTTTCAAATTCAAACGTTAGATTAAACTATAGGCATGACATAGATCGTTCTTTGAGACAGAATTATAAACAATGATTCAAAGCTGTTTTTTTTCCAATAAATTTTCAAAAAATACTAGAATATTTTTTTAGAATAATGTATTTAAAATGTAGCTTGTAGAGTCCAAAGTTGACTTTACAAAAAAAAATCTGTTTTCAAAATCATTATCGGTACAAAATTTGGTATGTTGAAACTCGTTTACATCAGTTTTCTACAACTTTTAGTTAAATAGTTTTGGTTTTAGGTGTTATATAACTGTCTTATGACACCTGCATGTATTAGTACATATACAATCAATAAAAAATTATAAGAGTATGAGAATTCAAATTAATTTGAGAGAAAACAAATATTGTGCTGAAATAATCTTCATTTTTTCCGAATATATGCAAATGATATTGTGTGTATAAAAATATAAAATATTATAATATAATGCACTAAAAGTTTCAAGTACCCACGAAGAATATTTTTACATTACAACAGAAAACTTAAATCGTTTTTCTTTGTTTAAATATCTAATTTCGTCCAATTTTTAATTTAAAATGTCTATTACTAAAGATTGTGTTTCTATAATATTTTAGTTTTTTGGCTTCAGAATGAACTTCTTAAGACAAACCTTGTACTTATACATTTCCAAGTTTTCGGAAATTTTAGAAAAAATAACTAAAAATAACTCAAATGTCAATAATTAGATTAAAAAAGTCAAAATATTAAAAAAAAATAACCAATGCGAAGAAAATGCTTAAAAAAAGGATTTGATGAAAATTTCAAGTATCTACGAATATTTTCCTATAAATTACAACAAATTAAGAAAATAGTTAGTTTATGGCTGAATATCCAATTTCGTCAAATTTTATGCTGCAGAAATTCATAAAAGTTAAGCATTTTTACAGTCCCAAAAAGTGATGACAGACTGAAAAACAAAGCACACGTCTATGTAAAATCAATACATTATCGTCTCTCCGCTCAGAATCTAAAAACATGAATATACTTGGGAGGCCTCTTAACAGTGTGAGAACTCTCAGAATATTTAAATTTATACAAAATACGTGTTTAGTTTACATTAGATAAGTACAGGTATTTAATATACCATAACGTGTTTTGAATATTTTAATAAAGCTTCTTAAACGTTAATCTAATTGTCATTTACAAAATATTTGTAAGGGTAAGCCATTACGAGTTTAATATTTCAGTCACCGAGCATAGGTATAATTAATTTGAATACTATACGTCACATAGAACCGACGGACATTGAGTTATTTTTACTGTAAAAAAAAATCGACGTACTTATTAACATTTTAATTTAATAATATTTTTAAAAATTAATATTAAATAACAAAAAATTTAAAAATGTATTTATACCCATTGTTATTAAATTTGCATAGTATTAAGCATTGTACTCACAACTCATATTATTATGTATACTACTATTCGATACTCGGACACTACCTTAGTTGTATACTTGCACTCACAGCTAATACCTTCTAAATAGTTGGAACTGAAAAAACCGATTGATTATCATTTTGATTTTTAATTAGCTTTTGTACTGCCATTTAGCTTTAAACAATTACCCCGCCAGGTGTGACTGTTTGGTTGAAACATGGCTACGGTGTAATAATGTCGAACTGACAAAAGTGCCAAGAAATATTTCGTCTAATCTAAAAAGAATGTAAGTAAAGAATCAAAATAATTTACCAATTCGAAATTATCAGAAATGCTTGTTACAAATGTGGTCAGCAATCGATACGATGTATCGTGCACCATTTACGTAACATACTTTTCTTATCACCCAGATGATAGTCAGTGATTAATATATAAGCTAAGATAAGGGTGGAGGTGTTTCAAATTTCGATATCAGCATTTGTTTATA
The DNA here is from genome assembly GCF_001856785.1 of Myzus persicae. Taxonomy (NCBI): domain Eukaryota; kingdom Metazoa; phylum Arthropoda; class Insecta; order Hemiptera; family Aphididae; genus Myzus; species Myzus persicae. The sequence continues at coordinate 428,011 of NW_019104089.1, read as the reverse complement.
CTTTTGATATCAACGGTATAATGAATAATATTAAATTGTTTTCGGTCATTAAAACTAGACTCTGATTTTTTGGGAACTACTGTAGTTTATTACCGAACCATAGTGTATCAATTATCAGTGTTCTTAGCAGTATTTACACTCAGTGCTTATAAAATAGTGGTTTTTCATGAATTTGGATAATAAAATACTAGGGTTTCGCTTTATGTTTGATAATTATGGTAGGTAATAACGTTATAATCGTGGTAGTCCCAAATACTAAAAATACCAGTAGTTCTAGGCTATGATTTCGACTCCATGAAAAGTTTCAAAAATACCGGCATGACTTAAATATTATTCATCTCAATAAATGCATTAAAATATTTTTTTACGAATTAAATAAATTGTGATAGGTACCTTACTATTTACCATTATTTGTTAAAATATTTATTAATAAATTAAATGTTAAGAAATTAATTGTAATCATTTTGTAATAATTGTGAACAATTTAATTACTAAGTAAATAACTAAGTAGATATTTATACAACTCCTTTTAGCTTACCTGTTTTGATATAGAGTATAATTATATATTACATTATTAATTTATACTATAACAGTTTTTATCGGTTATAATATAATTGCAATTATAAAATACAGTCATGTACTATCTTAATGTATTTTAGATCAATGAGGAGCAACAATATAGTTCTTTCTAACGATTCTTTTGATGGTTATAATTCGTTGGTAATGATGTAAGTTATGAACACTATAGTTAAAACATAGAAGGTCAAAACATAATTCATATAATTTCTAAATATTTATTTCTCAGCCACTTAGAATATAATAGACTGTCTGTAATACCTCCGTTCGTCTTTAAACATCAAGATAAATTAAGATATCTGTAAGTAGTTTTTAATTTTCTTTAAAATTAAATTAATACATAACTGTATCTTTTATAAAATATTAACAGATAACTATTGTCAACTAATTTTTAATGAAAACCTACAAAATAATCTTTTTTCAGTTTTTTATTACGTAATGAATTGAATGTTTTGGAAAAAGATGCCCTTTACGGATTGAATAATATTAGTACCCTATTTTTGGATAATAATCACTTGGTGTTTTTAAATTTGAACTCCTGGAAGCATATGGTCAAAGTAAAATGGATGTACGAATCAAAATGTTTGATATATATTTTTTAATTACATCGTTGTATATATATTTTTTAGAGATCTTTCACATAATTTGTTGACTTTTAAGAACGAGTGCTTTCCACACTTTAAGAATCTTGAAATGTTGTAAGTATTTTCTTTTATATTATATCACTAATAAATATTAATATTAATTATTAAAAATAGATGAAATATACTTATTATTATTAAATCGCAATTTACTTTATTATAATAGACATTTACAATGGAATCTCATTGAAACAATAAACGAGTTCATGTTTGCAGAATTACCAAATCTATCGGTTTTGTAAGACAATTTATTTAATTTGTTTAAAAATAAAATAATAATACCTTATCAACATGATCTCACAAAAAATTGAATTGTTTTTACATTTACTGCATATTTATATTATTTTCAGGAATTTAAGTAACAACGTAATCACTGTGGTTCATAAAAATGCATTTCAAAAGTTATTGAATCTTTCGGATTTGTAATGATACAAGTTTTTATTAAAAAATAAATATTTTTATTTTTATTTTTACACAAGCGTATATAATCAATTTTACAGAAATATAGCTGACAATCGCATTACAACAATCGCGCAGGAAATGCTACATCCATTAAAAATATTAGATAAATTGTAATACTACGTTACAATTTTTGATTCAGTTAATACGTTTTTTTTTTTTATTTAGAGTTTTAAGAAATAATCCAATTACAAGAATAAATAAAGTTATTTTCTCACAAATGAAAAAACTCTCTTCGTTGTAAGTTGTATTTATTTTGTAGATTTATACTACATTGAATACTTTTATATTTTATACTTAAATACATATTAACATAATTACACAACATTCGTACCCGGGTTCTTGAGTTCTATCAAATTTAATTCACATATTTAAAATAAAAAAACGATTATATTGACAATATTAAAGTAATACTATGAATTATTCATGTATTAGATCGAATATGATGATGTTACAATACACTTTATGTGCAATGAAATTTCTTATGATAAATTGGTAATTTAATAATTGAAAGATTCTAAAAATTACTCACATTATCCAAAAGTTTTTATTTGTTTCAACTAGGTATATAATATAAATGTACAGTATGGGTACATTATACATTTTAAAATTCTATGAAATTTTAGTTTGAATTTTTAAATTAAAAATATAAAATCAGCTACACAACGAGTAGTAATTTAAATATTCCTTTTCAAAGTCATAATTTAAATGGATAATAATATTTCGAACAATTAAAGCTTGAATATATGAAAAATGATAATATATATCCATTTAACAATATGACTCACTAAACACAGCGATCTACCTTGTTTATAACAGTCTAAGTAGTCGATAAATGTATATTAATTATTCCAAATATTTTATTGATGCTTATTGTTTACATTTAGGTAGGTAAGTATTTTTCGTTTTTATTGAAGCTAAACGTTAATTATTCAAGTAAGTACGGGAACTTTGAATTTATAATGTATCATGAGCCTCATAAAATCATTATGTATTTAAATAATTATGAAAACAGTATCGTGGCTACTAATGTACTATTCAATTTTTAATTTAGTTCCGAATTTCCGGTTGTATGCTGTATAGCTATTCGTTATTATGGATGAACAATATACATATTATTATGTTATCGTCACCATGGATAAATAAAGGTGTATCTAATACAATTTGAAGTATTACACCTATAATACTACTAGAATAAAAAATGTATTCACTTCTCATATTATATTGAAATTTGTATGTTCCATTTTTCCGCCAAATTCCGTTAAACCTCAACTGTCATTACCACCGGTACTATATTACATTTCGATTTTTAAACCATTTATTTTTTAAATTATGATTTATTAGTATTGATATATTGAAGATTGGAAATAAATATAAACATATTTAAAAAAACTATAGTCATACAAATATATATTGTATAATAAACAATACACAATATAGTATAAATATAGCATATTATATTCATTTAAAATAATATTTACATTAAATTAATAATTTATTTTCTTATTTAAATTGTATTCAAGTATAAAACGTCTGCAAGTTAAATATTTTGTTAATTAAAAATACAGACTTGTATGGTTTGTACGCTAAGGTTGTTACAAAGGTATCGACACAATTCTCTCTTTTTATGTTGATCAACAAATCACATTTTCGTTTTGTAGTTTTAATTTTTTTTCGAGGTCTCTTCTGATTTTTTTAGCTGGAGTATGGAATATTCAATATGATTGTGTTATGGTCTTTTTTATATTTGCATTATTAAATATTGTATCGTTTTCATTTGTGTAAACTTTTGCTTAGGTACAGTTTTTAATTGCACACCACCAACGTATAAGACCTATTTACACAAACCAATCAGACATTTTAAATTATCTAAAATCAGTTTTTTTCTTATCACGACCACTTTCAATAATTATATTTTTCATTTCAATAAATACATCTGTGTTTAGCATTTCTTTAACACAGTTTAAAATGTAAAATCATGAAACCTAAAAAAACCTTTAATGTACTAAAATACTTGAAATACTTATATAAATTATCTACCTATTCATTTTGTTATAATTAGGATTTTAATGACCTAAAAAATACACAAATAACTTATAATATTTAAGACCTATTTATGTACCTAAGTACCTTCATAAATATTAATATGTAATGTACTACTTATATTATTGTGATCTTGAGGTACAAGTAATTTAGGTTAGGTACCAAACATTTTAAACAGTTTGTATAAACATGATACATTATATCGTAATATTTATTATATAGTTTAGTACATACATTTAAATGAAAATTGATTTAGTTTTACTATTTATGATAGCTTTATATACTATCTAATTCTGGATCAGGGATCTACCAAGGCTATGGGTATATTTTTGTTTATAATTTTCACTTAAAATTTTCACTTAAAATTAACTTCTATAAAAAAAAAATAATATGAAAACTAAAAGAAATATACAAAGAAAAATAAGGGGCTTTCCACCTCTGCCATATGACTTGTTTGCATTACTTAAATTTCTTATAATCACTGTCTAGTTCAATTTACAAATTAAAAAATAAAGAAAGTCACTAAACATACCTACGTATTTCATTTAAATGCAAATTTTAAATCAAGGTAGACCCGCATGCGTCTCACACTCCCGCTATGGCAGTAGGCAGATCGAATTTATATTTTCTTTTACAAGATAGGGTATAATAATTATTGTTATAATTTGAATATTTAGACAGTTTATATAAATGTATTAAAATAATGGATTTTTAATAATATGCATTTTATACAGAAAATATATTTTACAGAGATATGAATGGCATAAATAAAGAAAATATTGAAATGTCATTATTTGATAACTTGACTACACTGGATTTTCTGTGAGTTGATTTTATTTAAAATAGTGTTTTTACATTAAAATGTAAACTTTTCTATTGGTTTTTCTTTCAGTTACTTAAAAGAATTTCATTATTGTGTTTTGTACGCCCCACATGTTGACTTCTGTTCTCCAAATACGGATGGTAAGTGCCAACAATTAATGAAATATTATTAAGGTGAATTAATAGCAATCATAATTTATAACCGGCCGCCTAATATAATTGTTTCATGGAATATAAACTATACAATATAATATAAAGGGTTATCGTCAAGTTTAAATCTCCTACCAAATTCAACTTTTCGATGGTTTCTATGGATGGTGACAGTCCTAACATTGATTTTTAACGCATTGGTGTTGTACGGTCGGATGTTCAGTACTTTTGGAGACGAAAATAAAGCAATAAACTTTGTCATACGGAATTTAGCTGGTAATAACAAGTGTATTGATTTTCTAAGTTAAATTCATAAGCATATAACAGTGTGTGTATATATATATGTGTGTTTCAGGTTCAGATTTGTTCATGGTGATATACTTAATGGTTATTGGTTATTATGATCAAATATATCGGAATGAATATTATTTGTATGCACACGAGTGGGAGTCATCTATCTTGTGCACTGTAATTGGAATGATAGCTGTGATTTCGTCAGAAGTATACTATTTAAAATATTTATAATAATTACAAATAAAACTTTTAGAATAATAACTATTCGTCGATTATAATTTTTTAAATAATTTTAAAAAAATACTAAGAAAACAGATACTGATAATGAAACCATTATGAATAAATATTTAAATTATTATTGCTTCTCTTTGGGTTTATGTACGTGTAAACGAATTTTTATTTTTATTTTTTTGCTGTTTTTAAAATTTTTATTTGGAGTTATGCAGTGGTATTCGGAATTTACTAGTCTAAATGCATAAATAAAATTCACCACCCCCAACCGCTTTAAAATAATTCGTCAATATTTTTGGTTATAGGTATCTATGCTCGTACTGGTGTTCCTAAGTTTGGAAAGATTCTTACTCATAGCTGTACCATATTCTGGATATCAAGTATTGAAATTGAAAACAGCCGTTTACTGTATGGTATCAATTTGGGTGGTCGGCATAAGTTTATCAATTGCTCCATGTAAGTATTATACAAGAAATAATTTCTGTTTGTTGAATATAGTATTTAGATTAAAAAGGCAGATGTAATAACTGACAGTTGACACTAAACCTACTATTTAGACTTGTGGTTACAAATAAACAAGCAATTGACGCGCAATAGGTACTTATTCAATATTGGAACTGCAGTTGCAACAGAGTGCAAAAACCCGTTTTCATATGCACGTGACCCTTTGGCCCTGTTATGGAAATAATGGATTATTTATTTATCTATCTATATATCTATATTATATGTATCTATCTATCTATCTAAAAATGCTAATCTAAATAATTGAATGGCGTTTTTGGAAATGGTTTGCTCAAAATGTCTACAATTTGTTCCACCATTCCAGAAATTGTACCTAGTCCTAACGTTCTTTTTCATACTATTTTTCTCGTATTAATTGGTAACGAACATCCTTTTATTTTATACTTCTGTGTTAATCTGTATTTTTTTATCGATATAATAGCTGATTGGTTGATTGATTTTCGATGCATAGTGTAATTTTAACTGGCCTCCATAATCGTAAGATGTTGTGCTGTAAATTAGTCTAATCAACCATATTTTAATAAAACCTTTTATTAGTTCACTTTCTGTAATTTATAATGCTTCTGGTTAAGAAAGCGACTGAACTTGTCTGAACTACACTGCGTTTCCTTTGTAATGTTTATTAATTTATTGGAGATCCTATTTTTTAATTTATATCCTGGTGTTGATCTTCGTGTTTAGTAATCAATTACGAATAATTTTATTTGTCTAGTGAAAATAAATTTATTTGAATCATAATATACGCCGTAATTAATTGTAATTTTTACACAACATACACGCGTTTCACCGAAACTCAATTTACTTGATTAGGGTCTGATAAAAAAAGACTTTTATAATTAATTGTCTATTATAATCTGGTCTTGTGACCTGAGATAAAAATAATAAGCTGCTTTACTGCTTGTCAATAGTAAACATCATTTTTAATTTTATTTGAATTTGATTGGAATATGGATTTCATTAGGCCAATTGTATGTGAGCTGTCCATCGGTATAGATTATTCTTTACCATCTTATATCTACATAAATATAATTTTGTTCACGTAATTGCTTTGGTCATCTATGAAAATGCAATATCGACCCATTTTCTAACTTAAAAATATTTATTCCAAGGAAATAACTCAATGAGACACTTGCTATTTGAAATTCTGCTTTCATTGCTTCTAACTGTTTATTTAAACATTTAAAATATAATTGTTTGCTGCTATCAGTCCACAGACCACCATCGACAAATAAAGCCAAAATAATTTTCTCATAATTTTAATTATTTGTAAATACACAGCTATCTGCGCTACTGAAGTTTAATTTAAATTTGCATATAAATTCTGTAAGCCTGGTATTCCAATACCTTGCAGTGCTTGCTTTAGTACATATATACTATTGTTCAACTTATAAGTTATATACGTAAGTACATGGTTGGGGTTAACTTCATTTTCTAATACATTATTATGGTTGTAAGACTTTAATAATTAGACTATTTTCATTTTTTTTGTATTTATTTATAATTTATGATTTTGCCATTTTGTAGAATCAGATATTATATCGAAATGTATTATAGTCGCATACAAATGTAATGTATTGTCATTCATTAAATTTAAAGTACATAATACAATATCAAATTGCATTCACCTACACGCATGTACACAATATGAATAATACCATAATGCACTTTAATTATAGTGATTTTATGGAAGCACTCGTCAAAATTTTACGGTTCCAATGGTTTGTGCTATCCTTTATATATTGAAGACCCATTTGCTAGTGGTTGGCAATATTCGGCATTCATGTTTTTGGGATTACATACAGCAAGGTAGTTTTTAAATTAGATACTTCTATTTATTTTAAAATCAATCAAAATATTATTTACAGTTATTGGTATTTATTATAAGTTTATAAGTACCTAACGGCTAACACCACTTTATTGTCATTGCAGTTTATTACTTATGTCCGTTTTGTATGCGTTGATGTTTATAAGTGTCAGAAAAACAAGACATGCTGCCCGCATATCTGCTGGTGATTTTGATTTCGCAGTTCGTTTCTTTTTCATTGTTTTGGCGAATATTTTATGTTGGTTACCCATAATCGTTTTGAAATTCGCGGCACTAAGAAAATATCATGTTTCAAGTAGGTGCCTACAATATATTTTTTTATTGATACATAAAAGTATTCTTATAATGCCTACACTGGCTATACTGTATCCTAACTAAACTACAATAATTTAATGGTTTGTAGGTAAGATGTACGTATGGCTAATTATATTTGTTGTGCCGATCAATGCATTGGTAAATCCACTATTATATACTTTCACAACACCCAAGTATATCACTGCAGTGACTTCAAAAAATATGTTCAAGATGACGTACCGCGACTCAAGCAGTGGTAAACTATTTAGTTCCAATTATCTCATAGTTATTATTATTTATTACCCAATTGGACTATTCAATTTTTGGCTATTATTAGGTATTATGAATTTTATAATTTTAAATTATAGTGTGAACAAGCAATACAGGTATCCATCTAGGTTTTATTAGAATTTTCTTACATAACCTACATTAAACTTAGACTATTGAAATCTAAAATATCGATAAATTTGTTATAGTAAAATGTCGAGAGTAAATCTTTATACATTTTTTTTGGTTAAGAATTTCTAGAATTTTTAACCTATATTTTAATTTTGTATCCATCATGCTTAATAGTTAATACTTACTACGTTTTGTGCTCTGTTTCTAAAATTCTAAAGCTAAGCATTTGAGAACAATTTGAGTGGCAATTAGAATCAAAAATACTTAACGGGGTGAATTATATTACTGTAATAGTATAAATTAGACTGAGTCTATAACATTTAATATGTGGTGACTGTTGACAGTTATTATGTATATCATTTAAATTGTATAATACTGAAAATTCAATACTGAAAGTATAATAATGAAATATACATAATATAAAAAGCACCTACAGATTTATTCAAATAAACTGGCTCCAGTTCTAGAAAAATTTATGTTTTAAACTAAATATATTACCTATCTCCTTTTTTTTTAAATGTATTTTTTGTACAAAGCAGAGACAAATAAAAAATATATGCCTACCTACCCTTTAAATTTATATTAACTTTCCGATAAATTTATTTGATAAGCATTATGGAAATTTTATATTTAATCATTTTCCAGTTGTAGAAACGTCAAAATCATCACGCCCAATATCTCTATACAGTAGAAAATATATCAAGAAGAATAGAAAGGAGACACTTGAAGAAAAGCAAAACGAAAATAATATCACTCAAGAAAATAGTTTAGAAACTACAAACGGTGAATAATTCATCGATGAATTTCTGATCACAGTATTATTATGTATACAGTTGATATACCTACCACTTCTAAAATTAGTATACCTACTATTCAGTCTATATTTCAGCATCAGAACCTATTCTAACCAGACGGGTTAATATTGCAAAGTACATAGTAGGTAGGAAACAAAATTTCAATAATATGCATCACCTATAAGCTGAATAAACTTAGTGATACACGACTTGGTATATAGTGGATACCTGGTTTAATAATATTTATTTCAGCCTTAATAAGCAACAGCTAGTTAAAAATATATTATATTATTATAATAATAAAACATCCGTGATAATAAAGTATTGAAAAAGTTCAATTTTTTAATAAATTTATATTTTATTCCACCATACGGTGTAGGTAGACGACAGTATTGTAATACAATTAATTTCATGATTTTTTCTATACTAATATTACACGATATGTAGGTATGTTTGATATTTTTTTCTGTCTGTAATAGTAGCCGTCGAATTTTTGTAATTTTACTTTATCTTTTTATTGACGTTTAACACCTTTAATATAATATGCATATTATGACAAACTGTACTAAGACCACACCTACACATTTTTTGTCAACACCCTTATCGTGATAGGGATTATCAAGTTTTATGTTTATTGTACTTTTCTTTTGACATATCATAATATATTATTATCGACACTTGAAGCTTTTAATTTATGGTAATATTAGTCATTAAGTAAACACAAAATGAATGAACAACAAAAAATATACAACTCTTAAATGTATTACAGTATTTTATACGATTAATATAATAATGCGAAACGATTCTAGCATATATCTATATGTACACATAAAAAAAATAACAATAAATAAGGAAGTAATATTATTTTATTTTTATACGACGGATGATAATTATTAGATTAAAAGAGTATGGATTGTAATCAAAGAATTCAATTAAAATGTAATTTTTGTGGAATAGGTTGTAAAAATTATACCTATTACCTGTAAGAAACTTATCGATAGGCTAAATAAATTATGTGATGACTACATTGATGAAGCATTTAAATTTAATCCAAAAACATGGATATCATCTTCATTATCATCGAAACAAGGGACTAAGAATCTGACGATGAATTAAACAAAAAATTGATAGATTCACTTACATTTAAAGTGAAATAAAATCTCTATTTAAAAAAAATAAGAATTATGTTTAATTTTTTGTAAAAACAATAACTAAATAACCCTCATCAGTGTTTGAGTTTCTGTGTGTAGTTATTGTATTCAGTAGTTTATATTTTATTGTTTTTTTTTCTGCCATACCTTCTATGTCATGTAACTGAATATCGGGTGGATTCCATAGCCGGCGGAATTAATATTAAAACCTCGAAATCGATAAAACCACAAATCTAAAGCTAAGGACAGTTTACTGACGTAACAACTACCCAAAAGTCATTCACAGGTTAGGTATTCATAGGTATATTGCCAACGAAATATTGTGTGTGTACCGAAGTGTTATATGCATTAAATGTATATAAATACCTAATTTTATGAATTATGATATAATATTGTATTAAATCTAGACCCTTAAATAGTATTTTACAAATAAATTATTGAAATCTTATGTAGGCATGTATAGTAAAAACTTGTCGAACGAGCAAAGAAGAATAATATTTTATGATTTTACTATATTCAGTATATTCTATAATCATCTATCACATCAAAATATTTTATGTGTGTATTTTTCTTATGTGCAAAATCACTTTACGTTCAAGTTGTAATTTGTAAGTATAAATAATGTGACGATATTTCAAGATAACCCGATTCAACGTGGTAAGTGTTAATTTTTTTTATATTTATATCACGAAACAAATGACCTAGTGTGTATGGTATGTTTTTAATAACATCCCAGAACCACCTGTTGTACTTTCCTGTACAGCCCAGTTGTGTCCCTGTTGGTTTGTTTGATGGGAATTGTGGGGATTAGCAGCGAATACATTTAGCTATGTGATGTTTGTGTAGGACCTATTTTATGTGTTGATTGCTCATTTGTTCGACTAATAAATAAAAATGTGATGTAAGCACGTGTGACATAAATACACAGTGAGTGATTGGTTCATCCGTATCACTAGCACATCTGGATTATTAATCCAGACCTATTAGGTCCCAGGGCGTTACTCGAAGTCGGATTCACGTTAAATTGCCAACTTTTCAAATGACAGTTTGTATGAGAAAAACTATTTGATGGATGCATGAGTTGAGTGCATGTAAGAGAAAATATACATGGAGAAACTGCCGAGGCTATTACTAGAGTTGGAACTTAGAAATACGGAAACAGTCACAATCAAAACAAAATCTTAAAAAAAAATGTTGACTGGATACTATTAAAATATATAATACTTATTGTATTCGTGCCCATTCGTCAATGTCTGTTTTTTTTGCATTAATATTACATAAATAATGTATAAAATCTATATTATCGATACTATATCATATCATACTATAAAGAATAGACCGTCGTCAAAGGTGGGGGGTACGATGGGATGTCAAAATGTCATCCATCTAGTTTTTTCCTTTACATATTTCATCCTATGATTGAAATTGCTTTAAAAATGAAATTTCTCCTAATTCCTATGATCAATTACACACTTATTACTGCTTATCATGGTTAAACTCGTATATCTAATTCAAATAAAATTAATTCTTTGATGGTATGGTACTAATGTATTTTTGGTCATTTTATTCATCACAATACGAAGAGAACAGTATAAAAAATCTAAATTATTCACGTTTTTCAATTTTAATTTTTGATACATTACAATATATCCCTTCACCACTCATTTTAAGACATTTCGAATACTGGCTAGGGTATGGATAGGTAATTTTATAATCTATTTAGTAAATACGATGCTATTAATAAAACTTAATAACTTATTAACAATATCTTGTTTTAGTTACATAATTCGATAAATATGTATAATTATGTATTTTTAGTTCATGTATTAAAAATATTTTAAACCCTCCCTCCCAACCTACTAAAATTGATCCCGAATACGTGCTAGAGATACATAATATGTGTTTAGCGTTCTGCAGGTGTCATTGAGGCCGGTCGGTAGTTTTATTTTACTATTCTGAGGGTATAAGCTCCTATCTATTGTACACTATTTAGTGTTCAATACATGTATATGATTGTTCTATTAACTATATATCTGAATGCACTTACCTCTCTCATATTAATAGTATTGTTCAATGTGCGAAACTTGTGCATTTGAGGAGATGACTTTACGAGGTCGAATTCGATACTCGGTATCTACGCAACGTGTAATTGAATTCTAAGTCGCTTTAAAACTTAATGTGGTAGAACAAGTTAATACAGTGGAGAAACGTCAACTATGCAAATATTTTGATTATACTCGGGTAGTCGAATACTACCGTTCATGTATGCTATTTTCTATATGTATTAGTGAGTATCGTTCTAATGTCTAATCGATCATCATTTATCTTAATTGTAATACAATCAAGGTAATGTCTAATATTAATATTTTATTTCATTAAATTTATTCTAATTCATGTAGTAGTCTAATATTATTATAAAATATATTCCAATACTATAATAATTTTAGTACATAGTAAATCTGGTATTAGCTATTAGGAAATTAATTACTCTAATACTACTGTAATTAAAATCTTTGATATAAGGGTCACTGAACACAGTATGTACCCAGTGATTTATTAAGAATTTAGTTTTTAATTATTTATTAGTAGAATATTTACCTACCCGGACGCCCCGTTGATCATATTCACACGATAATCAATGTGTTATGTAAAACATAACCTATATCTTTATCAATAATCTGAAAACATTTTAATTCAATATTTTTATTTAATGTACAACTTGAATGTTTAAAATTATTAAAATAACTTTAAAACGTCGATGTATAAAAAATACATTTTTCATATAAAAATCCTGGGTTATCAAGTTCGATTTTTAATGATTAAAATTTTTGGAATCATGATCACATGTTTTCATAATTTATTACCAATAAATAAACGAAAAAAAATTAAATTAATGGGTACCTAATTGTGGATTTATGTCCAACATATCGTATTAATTTAACTAATATGTATGTAAAAGTAATTACCACTAAAAACAAACCAAGATTGATGGTTAATATTAGATTACCATTTTAGTACTCAAAATAGGTACATTATAGTCTCACTGTTCAAATGACAAATTGTACATCCATATCCATAAAAACTTAAAACACCTTGACAACAAAATATACTGTGATTTGAATGTTATATTGCAACATTACAATGAGAGTATTTCAAAAAAATTGCATTTATTTAAATTCTATAATTTATTTATTTTTGTAATATTTATAGAGCTGTTATGAACAAAATGTTAAATACCAACAAAATGTTGAAAATAAAACATTAAATTACTGTTAGTACGACTATATTAGATGAAGGTAAGTTTCTCAAGTTCTCACTAAGAAATTGTGCATGAAAAGCATTTTAATGGATTTTTTTTACAAACAGCCTTTTAGATTATCTATTTTATTTATTACCTATTCATTTTTTTGAAAGGACAAAAACTATTTCATTACGAATATATTTATATGTAGCCATTTATATGAAATATCTTATTTTATTTGTACCTCATTATAGACGACAAATTACCCGAGTTACAAATAACAACGGTATTCGAGTTTGGAAGTAAGGAAGTACTGCTAAAATCTATTAACACACAAATCGTAGAAATTATTAATCAAGAAATGTCTAACATCGATGTTATAGATAGATTAATTTCGTTAATAAACTCAATATATAGGTGTACTGACTATCATTTTGAAGGAAGTAAAATATATCTTTTTGGATCACGTATGTCAGGTCTTGCACTTAAAGATAGTGACGTGGACTTATACTTTTCTATCGGTAATATTAATATTATATATTTAAAACTAAAAGTTTTGAAGTGCTGTCACTGGACACCTCCTTCACTCAAACAAACACGTTCAAAAGATAATATCTTTTACTTAGACATTAAATACAATCAGCCTTAAAACATACATTAATAATTCGGTATTGAAATTAAGTACCTATTCAGCTTAATATATTAGAGGATGTCTGCACATTTTTTTTCTCTTTCTGACTCCTGCACAACATGGCAAATTGTACGTTCACAATAATGATTATAATATCATAATAATTTCTAAAATTAAAGTGAAGTGACTCTTTCTATAATGTAAAGGTAAAATTATTATCTAGGGTATCGCATAGGCTTTTTAATATATTATGATTTTAAGGCGAGTTATGAGTATTTTAAGATGTACAAACATTTTACATTTTTAAAATACTTGTGAATGTAGAATTTGCCATGTTGCACGTAGGTCAGGGAGAGAAAAACGCGCAGACATCCTCTTAATGGGTATTTGTTGTTTTCACCGCAGCATCATGACATATATAAATTATATTTTAATTAATCGAAATATCAAATAAGGTAATCTTAATTGAGGCCAGAACTCGGATATATCTGTCCCTTTTTTATATATCCCCATACTTCTTAATTTTTTATTTAACTAAATCTCATGAAATAGATGTTTTGGGCGCGTGCACTTTGTATTACAGAATTGTAGGTGTAGTTAACCACATGGCATTGGGATCCTACATATGAAAATTCGATGAAGCTTTCCAACAATCTGATAAATCAATCAAAACTTATGTATTTTTTATGGTTGTTCAGCACCAAATACACCAAATACCCAGATTTAGGACATGTAATTGTGGCAAAAGTTCAATAATAGGGCTCAATAATATGGCGTATTGAATTTGTTGTGTTTTTCAGCAATGTATTTAAATGTAATAATTTGTCATAACAAATGTAACAAAATTAGATTTTGAAAAAAATGTGTTCAACGAGTTGTGACTATTTTTTGTTTATGAATTACTTAATTTTTTTTGGTCATTTTATACCATCGTTTTATACTTATTTACTAGTTCTTTATTAGGTAGTATTAATATAATTTTCAAATGTTCTACTGAAACTGTTTTTATTTTGTCATAGTTTATACTTTGTTAAAGGACTTATGCGACCAACCTAATTTTTAATGAAATTATATAGCTGGAACTTTTGGCGGAGCATTAAGTAATAATCGCTATTTTCAAAAGGAACTAGTACGTTACTTCGGAAAAATATTTTGTTGTCAAAATAATGAATATAAATATATACGACAAATAACTAGGGCACATGTGCCTATAGTCAAATTTTTACATGTCCCTACTGGCCTAAATTGTGATTTATCTTTCAAAAGTGGTCTCTGTACATTTAACACTAAACTAGTCAGGTAAATAATATACGATTTGTTATTAAATTAATTAATAAATTAATATTCTCAGTTTGTTATTTGACAATTCAGATTGTATTTATCATTGGATGAACGTGTTCACTGGGTAGTTTGTGCAGTCGTTAAACGTTGGGCGTTACAAAATGATATGAAAAAACAAAGTATGTTTACTAGCTTTGCTTTAGCATGGTTGGTTATCTATTATTTGATGGTGACTGAAATTGTACCTCCATTAAAATTACTCAGAGAGCATGCAGATTATTCAAAGAATACATCTGAATCAGATTTAATGTTCATAGAAGGTAAATTGTTTTTTGAAATAAGTATTCATGTACAGTATACATTGCATACGGTATACCTTTATTAAAATTCTAACTAAACATTATTATATGTAACTATCTATTTTAATAACTAGGTACAGATGTTTAGTATACCTACATATTTAGATATTTATAATGTTATATTAAACATTAATTCATATTTCTATTTCTTTTAGATTGGGATTGTACCTTCTGCACTCTAGAAAAAGCCAAACAAATTTGGGAAGTGCCAATGATTTCTTGTTGGGACTTATTATTTGGATTTTTTAAATATTATTCAGACTTTGAATATCTTAAGAAATTTGTTTTTTGTCCAGCTATTGGAAAAGCCATACCTAAAGACTATTTTCACGAAGTTCCAATCTTAAAACCAGATATATTAGGTTTTAACAAAAAAAAAATGGTAACTGTGTTGAGTGGTGTACAATGTTAAAAAATAAATTTCAGGGTGCAGGTCTTGCACTACAAGATCCTTTTGATCTTTTCAACAATTTAACAAAATGTATAGTGCCTAGAAAACTACAAACCTTCTCTCATTTATGCAATAAAACTATGGAAGTTATGAACAATGAAGTCCAAAAAAATATTATTTAAATTATATTGTATTACATAATTTGATAGTCAAAACAATTAAATTTAGTTTGATAAATAATTAATAAAGAAGTTTAATAAATTGTTAATTACTAGATTATATTTTTAATTCTGAGTGGATAGATGAATGTAATGATTTTAAAATGATGTGTGAGTTTTTTTAAAAATATTTTATATCTGTCATTACTTTTTGTAAACATGGCTTTGATTTTTAATTTTGAGTGTGGTTTTTGGTAGGAAATTAGATCTAGTTGTTTAATTTTTAGGGACAAAAGTAAAAAAATTCTCATTTGTAAGCAAAACAACCATATAACCATATATTTTATTAACTCAATATTTAGGTAATAACAATAATATTATAAAATTATATAGTAATTAGAGTAATTAAACACCAATCATAGAATAAATCCAATACTTTTGGCAAAAATTAAATCAATCTACCATTATACTCTAAGTAAAATAAATTACTTTTATAACAGTATCAAAAAACATTTTATAAAATATACTTGTTAAAGGACAACCGTCCCCGCAGAATCGTTTTTTCCATACAAGCCGCCACATCATACCTGTATTGAATTCAAATTATTAATACCAACCATTTCTGTAACCCACTCGACACTCATTGTTCAGCAGAGAGGTACCCACTCTCCTACCCTTTTACTCTACACTTTAGGTTGTTACTTGTTTGAGTACTGAATGCTTATATGTCTATTAATTCAGCCTTTAAACTTCAGCTATTATAGAATAAATTATTTATTATATAATAATATATCTTACATTTTGTATTAACAATTTTAATTTTCGTATAAAGGGAGTCTTTAATTTATAAATGAAATAACAAAATTGTATTTTATCGGTGAATTGATTGTTATTCGTTATAATGAACTTTCATTCATAACTTCAGTCTTAAATATTATTAAGCTGTAATTTTCTTAGGACCTATTATTAATTATACACATTTAAAATATACAAATTAATCATATACAATTGTCGTATACAATTATCCTGATTTATGCTATACTGTTTTATTTTATAGAAATTCATATTAAAATATTTTCATTTTTTTTATATAAGTGAACTATCAATAATATACTTTTTTTAATTTGTCTTTATTGGATATCAAAATGTTATAAATATTGTTGTACACAAACCAATTTAGTTATAATACGAGTATATGGGTAAATTATTATTAATTCATTGATAAATTCTGTAATATTAAAAATGTATTGTTAGCTTGGAGAGGCGTGGTCGTACGCTCAATCTGCTGCAACGCTCTGAGTGTACGTACAGGCCGTCCTCGCTAGCACTCGGATGGGTGATCGGTGATCACCCGGGTTTTTAACAACACATTTTGCCACACATACAAATACCTGTTTCAAATCAACCGTTTCCCCTGAAAAACCAGCTAATGGCCATAGTTGCCGGGCTTTAGATCAATAAAAAAAAAATGTGTTACATTTTAAAATTATACAGGTCAATGAAAGTTTAATAACAAGTTGCAGTTGACTTTTTAGGGGTAATTTTCTGATAATTTAACTAATACATTTTGAACCCAATTACCAACTAAACTCCAACATTGTTTATTCAGCTTCAAGCAGTGGCGTAGGAACTATTTTTGATAAGGGGGCCGGGGCAAAACATAAACTACCTAATCACTATTATTTATTTATATGTGATTGATAACAGAAAACGTATCTATTAATATATAATATATATATATATTTGAATGTTGATATAGGTAGTATACTATAATATAAGATATGAGAATTATATATTTATATATTTGAACAAGACACATAATTTATTTACTTAAAACCTGAAGACTGAAGTTATATTCAAAAGTAACATAATACTTAAATAATTATAAATAAATAAAGTATAAAAATAAAATAAAATAAACTTCACAGAGGAAAGAAATGTTTGGAAATATTAAAAAAAATTATAACCTACAAGTTTAACAAAAATTTCCAAATGTTGATTTGCTTTGTGAAGTTCTACACATTCCGGACGTTCATGAAAATAGGTCCAATTTAGAATAGGTACGTAAGTGTAATTTACGATTATTATTATTATTATTAATTATTTATTTATTTATTCATTTACTTAATTTACGATTGTATACGTTTTAATTTTAATGTGTTGGGGGATTATAATATTCCCCCTTTGTATTATATCTGAGTGGATAACTGCCCCCTTCCTCTAACTCCACTATCTTCATGGATCATATCGTGCTCTATTTCATTTCAATTTGTATGTTAATGATATGTTCTTAATGTTGTTTGTTCGAGCTTACCACTTTTTTGTTAATAATTTTAAACTAATAACTATTTTGTATTAAAAGGACTTCGCAAGATATTGAACTGCTTTAGCATGATCGTATTAGACATTAGTAATTGGTGTGATACAAAAGAGTTACACTTGAATTGTGTTTTAAAGTGGAAAATAATTACCTTCTCAAAAAGACGTTATTTTTTATTAAAAAAATATTTCTTTAATGAAGTTGAACATACCTAAATTGATAATATTTTTTTCTTCTTAAAAAATTATTATTTTTTCATTATAATATGAATTGTATTGAAAAAAATACTAAAATATACACGGCATTTTAAAAATGTTCCATAATATGCATAAATATGCAAAATTCAATTTTTCACACCAACTCATTAGGCTAAGATTCAAATATATGCCTTAACTTCCTACTTTTTAAACAGATAAAGAAATATATGCAAATGCATAATATAATTGTGGGCTCTACTCATTAGTATCTATTTACATAATTGTTATTATTACTTTTTATTCAGTTTTCAATCTACATTTTTTTAAATAAGAATAAATACTATCAAAAATGAACCAAACAAAATTACATTTGCTTCGCCGATCAGTTATCAAAAAACTATGAGGTACAAGGTACCTTGTACGTTCAATATAAAATGATTTAATAAAAGCGAACATTTAAATATTTATCAAATAGCATAATGCTGAAAGTTGAAACATCTGTTTAAATACCATATGCTTTCAGGCGTATGTTGTATTGTCATTAAGTGAATACTAAGCAGTCATACTTAACACATTAATGCATACAAACGTATACTATATGCAGTCGTATTGTTGTATATTTCAGTCATTGTACAATTTTATTGGTGTATACATTTTGTCACATACAACATTTGATAATGGTAAGTGAATTAATATTGAATTATTAATGATTATTATTTTGCAACTTGAAGTTTATTTTATGATTTTAAATTAATTTAGCGATAAAAATGAATATTATACATCAACAGATACTTATAGTTTTATTGAGTACAATAATGAGATTAGAGATACGAATTTAAAATATGAAATTACTTGTTCAGATAATTATAGTAATTATACTATACCGTATGCACCGAATATTCAAAAATAGGATTTTAGTTAGGAAATATTTGGTTATACTAGATATTATTTATTATTTAACAGTAGGTAGGTATTGTCGCCTATTCAATATCTTCATTCACACAATATTCCTTTTTTAACTTGCGCTGCAATACAATATAATGAACTCTTTATATTTTGTATTTATTCATTAATATTAATTATGTAGTCATTTCCAAGCTTAAAATATTTATTTAATACAATTACAACTGGTCTTAAGAACAATTGTAGAAGATTCATCTTTTTTAAACATACATCACGAGAATTTCATATAAATATTATAAAACTATTTTTGCTTAATATTTAGATGAAAAAAAAAATAATCTTAAATCTGATAATTAAAATATAACATACCAATATATGAGACTTTTTAATGAGACATGCGTTGAATAACTTCATAATATTTCAATATGTTACGGTGCTGATTACAAAGAGTACGTAGGTACATGCTCTAAGGGGGATTTGGGAAGTGGTTGATAAAGTAAGTCATTTTTTTTACTTGAAATCTCTTGATCGACTATTCAATCTTATTTTAGAAAATGTAATAGACAGTGTGAATTATAAATAATCATTGAAACGTATTTGATATGATATAATTATGATTTCATTTATATTTTCAGGAATACTTTTTATGGATAATTAGAAATGGATTTATTACGGTGTGGTTATCATTCTGTTTTATCGTGTCGATAATAACCATCATTGTTTATTTCACTATCGATGAGCCTAAATATTCTAAACCCCAAATTATAAAATCAAGATCACTTAAATTTGAAACATTATTGAACGATAACCTACTTGATTTCGAAGCAACATGGATTTCAGGTAGGTACATAAAAATGCATGTGTTATTAGTTATTACTTATTATTATTAAAAAAAGATTTCTGAGCATTTCTCAAGGAAAGTTGTTTTAATGTTTGTCCTTTTTCTGTTAGGTACCTACCTAAATAACGGCTATCTTCGTACAAATGTAAACATAATATTGTGTATTGTACCTGTATACAGTGTGTTTCTTACGAACTGCACTCTACAATGATAGGTATGCAACAGCCTCCAAAACCCCCTTATAACGGACCCCCTATGAGATGAAAATTTACTTACAATAGAAAATAACAACAGTGCTGTACAGTCTATATAGGTACTGTATATTATAGTCTCCAATGTCTCCATGTAACTCCAGAAAAATCAGTTGGTACCTAGCGATTCCGTTGTAAGGTGGTTTTACTGTTCTATTATATGTACATTTATAGGTATATATAAAAAAGTAACATAACTTTTAACTTAAATTAAGTTATTATTATTATACTGAAATTAGTAACTTAACTTAGTTACTCAAATTTATTTATATTTTAAAATCAACTTTAACTTAGCTTATAGTTAATATTTTATTTTAGAATAATTTAACTTTAACCAGTTAAAAAATTGATTAACTTGACCAGGTTTAGTTTTCCAACCCTACTCATTAAATATGTTTCTATCTGTATTTTTTTTGTTTATATTTTTAATAAAATATTATCTATGTGGAACATTATTATTGTTCTTTTAATTTTGATTTTTATACCAATTAGATGAAGATATAATGACACGGGATGAAAACGGAAATATTATTTTATTGGATGTTAATAAATCGATTAAATCAGTTTTAGCATTCAATTCAATGCAGGTAAACACACATACAAGTATAAATTTATAACTGAACGATTCCATAAATGTTAAATGTCGTGTTCATTTAAATTTTAATATTTTAGCATATGAAACTCTGTCACAAATATGCACTTTCAGCTGACAAAAAATACTTATTAATAGCTTATAATCTCAATAAGGTAATTTTTTTTATTCAATTATGAATATATTTTTATTACATATTACAAAGTCTATAGTAGGGCTATTAGTCAAAAATGTTTTCCATCCTTTCTGGGCATTAAAATGTCTAGTGCATTTTAATGTGGCCCCCCTATCGATCAAATATAAATTACATGTGATACATTAAAAGTTTTTTTAAATTGCAAAATGTATATTTTTAGACGGAGAAATTCTTCTGAGAATAAACACGAGCTCATTGTTTTAAAAACTATAAATGTTTTTCAAAATATTTTTTTGCACAATTTGAAGTCATTAAAAAACATTTTATGAACAAATTATAGTCTTAACTATTATGCATTATTTATAATATTTGAAGTCTTTACTTTTTTGGATAACAACTTTCTTTTTTAATGGATAAAGAAGAACATTTTTCTGAGAAATTATATACACATACATCAAATTTTAAACCATTAGTCAATTGGAAGGTACCTGTTTAAAGTTTAAATGAGCAAGAGCGACATTTTGCAAAGTTCTCTTGTTCAACTGTGTCACTCGATTCGGCTCATTAAAGCATTAAATGGGGTACTTACATATAGGCAACTTTTTAACAAGGTACTTAATCGAAATTTAATTTTACAATTTAAAATTCTCTGAAAAATATTCTGCTTTAGAGTAACCAATTAAAACCATGTATTGTACTTAAACAAAATTATAACTGAATAATAAAATGAGAAGAAGAATTTTTTTCTTAAACGTTTCTTGTTTTCTTGTGATTATGAGTATTTACTGATAAAAAAAAAAAGAATCAAAATGTAATATATTTTTCATAATTTTATATACAATATACCAATGGAATAAAAGATAGAAAAAATTAATGCTTCTTTTGTTATTAATTATTGTACTTATTATACCTATTCAGCTAACATTTATCTAAATATTAAATGGTCATCAAATTATTTTTATATATAAGTTTATAAGTTGGCATATTAGAATGTTTGAAATAATTTAATCCAAAATTCTCATGCTTGTTATTATATGCCTATGGGCATGACTAGAAAATGTTAGTGGACACTAAATGATTACTGCATACCTATACTTTACTGATACCATACTTAAGAAAAAAAAACTAAAAGATGAGTTCCCAGCGTTTAAAATATTATGTATTAGTCCATTTTTTAAATTCAGAGTGATTATTTTACACATTTTCTAGTAGATTTTGAAAAACTAACAGAGAGATAAAAAAACAAATGGTGAAGAAACAGCTATCGAGGCATCTGTTTAAAACAAAACCTTGAACAATTTGACTAAACTAAACTCCGATCTAATCATTTTTAGAATGAAATAACATTTCATTCCTTTGAAATGTAGAAAACTCGCCTTAGTTGGCCACTTAACTTTGGTATCTGACTATTTGTAGCATAACATTTTCTGTTTTTTTTTTATTTTTGTTTAAATGTACTGAATAAATAATATTCATAATTTCATAAATTCAATCTTAAAGTTTTATTTTATCTGAAATGTTTTTTTTCATGACGAAGACTTATAGTTATTTATCGACAGCAACCTATGACGTAATCAACATTAAATCTGGGTAAGTTTAAGGCATTTAACTAGTTAACGTATTTATGAATCTATTACATGCCTTTTCGTTTTGTTTTGATGAATACACATTTTTAATAATAATATATGCATTGAATAATATTATTGACTAAGTATGTACCTAGTAAATAATAATAGGCGCTATAAATCAAATTTAATATAGTAATTCTTTAAATTAAGGAATGAAAAATAGTATGTATATAAATAGTTATATTACAGAAAGACAGAACGTTTTTTAGAGTACTTTGATTTATAAAAACCAAATTTTGGACAAGTAGCTTATGGTTTTTTCAAATATTTAAAACTTCATTAAATGGAGTGAGTGGTACAGGGGCACTCCGCAAAATGTTCGTCTACTCAGCTAATAATTTAAACTGAAGACGCTTAAACTAATAAACTAATTTTCTAAAATTTGTTTTTAAAAATCAAATAGTTTGAATAATATTCTGCTTTGGAACATGAAATTAAAAATGTTAGTTGTTATTCAAAAGAGTAAAAACTTAAAAAATATTTCATATTTAAAAAGAAAACATCGAAGACTTTTTCCCGTTTATACCGTTGATTGACATAAATTATGAATTATCAATATTAAATGTTAATACAAGTTTTATTATTTTACCTATAAATTCGGGGTATTTGCTTAAAGTAATTACTACAAGGCGGTGGAGGTGCCAACTTGTTATGTGGATATTACTAGCTCTCTTGAAAAATGATAAGAGTTCTTTTATTTTTCAAACGCCTTTTTTAGGACATGGTTTTATGTTCTTTCCTTACTTATATTGTTACTTGGTTTCCCTGGAGTTTATATATTATATTGAAATATTGAAAATTATATTGAAATTTAGAGAAACTGTCTGACACAAAACATTAATAACAAGGAAAGTTTAGGTTTTTTGATTGTTCGCAGAGCAGTGCAAATGTATAATAAACTAATTAATAACTTTTTAATTAGATAGACTTTATACGAATATTATAAAATAATATTTATTAGTTTATGACATAATAAAATTATTAAAGATATATTTTTATGTAGGTCATCATTAACAACAGTTACCAGCTCGATTATAATATTTGATTAGTTAGCAATACATTTGTTATCAACAATTATTAAAAAAAAATAAAAATTTAAATTTTCCTATGCTTATAAATAGCTTAACAAGAATCAAAATATTTTTTAAATGTTATGGTGTATATAAAATTGTATTATGAACATTCGTCATTCAGTGAAAATTGCATGTATCTATGGTTATTTTTTTCTGAGTTATGCCAAAAATAAAAATCAATCTTTTCTTAGTTTTTTTTTTTGTTTGCACGATGCATTTGAGTGCACCAACTAGATTTACTTCCCCGCCAGAAAAATGACTGAAGTTGTAAATCGAAGCATTATTTCTACTACATACTTATCGTACACATGGAAACTAAAAAAAACACATTGTGAAATCAATACATTCATTGCTCCGCTCAGAATCTAAAATGGACATTGCACGCCTTAACATATATATGTATATATAATACATATGCCACGAATTATGATAATGAGTGGAGTATGAGTTACGACTAAAAGTAAAAATAATAGTAATTTGTATAATATTTTACTAATACGTAAATAACCAAATATTATGACCTTTACCCATATGAATGTAAATAACTGATAAAAAAATTTGTTGGATCTGTGATGAATTTGCTTTCAGTTAGCTGACAGTGCAAAAAACTTAATACATTTAGACCGTATTAATTTAGGAAGTAGAGTTTCTTCAAAGTAAAGAAACAAATGTGTACATTATATACTAATATGTATAGTTTTAGCCCTTGGTACCTTTAAACCTACATGGCTACATATATATATATATATATATATATATTATTCAATAATTTTATTTTGTTTTGTCAGGAAACAAGTAACACTTAGAGATACAAAACATAATCCAAGAGAAATAATGATCGCCAAATGGTCCCCTACTGATTCAAGTCTCGTCATTGTTGACAACTACAATATATATTATGTACCCACAGTTGCAAAACCAAACCATGTTAAACAAATAACTTTCCATGGATCTCAAGATTTGTATAACGGTATCCCTGATTGGGTGTACACAGGAAAGTACATTTATTATAAATTAATGATGTCTAAGTTTCAATGTTTCACAAATAATAATCTGCATTTGTGAAACAACAACTTTAATACTTTACTGTCGTATTTTTACTTAAGTAAATACAAACATTTCTAATTTATATAGGTACCTATATCTCATATTTTATAGTGTGATTTTCAGAATATAAATAATATATTTTGAATAACCATATGGTCTAAATTATATTACAGGCCATAATATATTATAGTTGAATCCTTTTTGATCTCAGAAATACTTGTATAATAAAGTGCATGTAACACATAATATTTTTGATTAGTCAGTCACTACTTACTTCTCGTGTAAGAGAAACAAAATCAATATATAGTCACTTCACCCAAGCTATCGCCAAAAAGACGTTTTCATCAATAATATAATAGCATACCTATTAATAATATAATAATACTAAATAATATAAAAACATAGAAATTAAAATGTATATATATATATATATATAAAGTGCCTATATTTATTCACGAAAGATTTTTTTAAAATAATTTTAACCTTTATAATCACGCCTTTATAATGTAAAAGTATAGTGATTATTTTTTAAATTTTTTAGAAGAAATCTTTGAATCGAATTCTGCAATGTGGTTTTCTAATCGGGGAAAAAATTTAGCCTACGCGACTTTTAATGAAAAATTGGTACCAACGGTATATTTACCAACATATGGCATACCAGATACTATGTATGACCAATACAGCAAAATTCTTAGTTATCATTATCCAAAAGTATTATATCAAAATAGTATACGTACAAACATAATGTAATTAATTTAAATAATAAAATATTAAATATTACAGGTTAATGACCCCAATCCAATCGTTGAATTATTCGTGCAAATTCTAAATATAACAAACGACGAACCCACGCCTATACCGATAAAACCAGTAAAACAATATACGTAAGTACCGGCAACACAACGATATTCGATAGTATGTATGTGTACTGTGTACGGAGTACCTAAAAGTTAAAATGTAGCTACTTAAAGTTTAATATAATAGACATTAAAACTCAAAAAGAAATTTTAAGCACTTAAAAACATTCAAAATTATGTTTCTTTTAGTAATGAGACAATACTATATACAGTTGGATGGTCGGGCGATGAACATTTGTTTGTAATGTGGATGAATAGAATTCAAAATGAATCTCATCTCGTACATTACCATATTTCTAATAATACGGCTGAAGTTAAGGAAGTGAGTGAAAATACTGTAGGGTTTTAAAATGTCATGTAGGTATACAGCATAGTTACAAAATTGTATTTGACAGATGATGGAATTTCAACAAAAAAACGGTTGGCTCAATTTTCGACAGTCACTCTTGATTAATCCCGAAAACCAGATTGCGTTATTGTATCCAACAGAACAAGACGACGGTGATATGTACAGACATGTTTGCGTGATATCGAGTGGCAAAATAATGCCAATAACCATTGGCAAATTTGAAGTCGACCAACTCATAAAATGGGACTTTGAATTGAATTATATGTAAGCCCTAGTTAAGTGCATAGCTACTATATAATAATATTAATAATTTTTTACTGATGGAATAATTCTAATTATTATTTTTTTATCTAAATAAACATACAAGAATATTATATAATTATAAAATATACAGAATAATAATAAAAAGAAAACTTTAAGTAATCCATACTAGGTACTTAAATTATAGCTTAGAGTTAATAATAAGAAGTTGAAATAGTAATAATAATAAAATAATAATTTAGTATAGTTAATGTTTTTGAAAATGTGTATTATGTCATGTTAAAGACGTTTATATTACTATTTGAGTTTCTCTCACACATACGAATATTTTTAGCAGTATATTATATGACATATATTTCGATTTAATAAATGGGAGATAAAATATTGATTTATTTCATTTAGTTAACTTGTGTTAGGATTGAATTGTTTATATTTTACACACAATACTATCATAATTATTGGGTAAAAATATCAAGATTTAGGATTATTATTTTTTGAATTACAATAAGCCATTAGGTAAATAACAAAAGCGCTTGATAAATAAAATATGTTCGTTTTTTTTTTTTGGATTCCCTAATAGTTTTTTTTTACTCTCAAAGAAACTAATAAGAAAATCACTGGCATTTCATCTCCAACGTGTACCTATATAGTAATTTGATAGTACCTGCTTACATTTTCCAATGGAAAGGTTACATTAAAACACTCATTTTACAGCAAAAAACTAAAAAAAATCATATTATAAATTATAATAATATTCAATAACTTCCTCACTTAGTTCAGAATCTAAAATATTAACAAAATAATAATTTATCTTTTTTCCTTCAATGTATACAATTAGTAAAATAAAGATAAAAGAACATTTCCTCCTTATTATATGCCGTCATAATTCATAATGTTATGTTATTATTATACCGAGGTAATATTATATACATAAATACAATTACCCATTTAAGTTTGAAACCAAAGATGATTATGAAATATTGTTAAGTCATATACCTAATCATTATTTTTACCTAGGCGCCTATTAGTATAAATTTATGACACATTTTTTTTTACTCCAATTTATTTTACCGTAAATTGTTTTCTACTGATCGTTTGTTATTTAATACTATCTGCTGTGATAATTTTTCCAGATATTATTTAGCCAACATAGAGCATAGTTCCGAAGTACAGCATTTGTTCAGAGTGCATATAGATTTGAAACAACAGCCGGCCAAACCAGAATGTTTGACTTGTAACACGGAATGCACTTTCAGCAGCGCACTGCTCAGTGAAAAAAATACTTATTACGCACACATATGTACGGGGCCAAACATACCTTACGTGAACATAATGAAAACTGTATGCACTTGTCTTACATTATTATTATTAGTTAAATCTGCTTTTATCATAATATTATCGTGTAGCTATAATACGTATGTTGATTGTAGATTAAGAAATTGTTTCTTTTACAATAATTATAGTTAAATCGTATACAGTTAGTCCCGTTTACCACAACAACTGACTTTCAGGTACGTATTATGGCGATTGGTATAAAATATATTAAATACACGAATTCTATTTAAAATATAGAAAATATATCTTGGGAATAAAATAAAAATATTAATATCGATGAACATTAAACCATGAAATGGTAATATATTGTGATGTTCAAATAGATTTAAAAATGTTTTAATTTTAATCGAAAAATAATTTAATTTAATTTAATTTAGTTTAGGTAAGTACCTGTAGGTATATTGGGACATTAGTCATTTCGACAAAAAATATTATGAATCATTATCTAATAATCATTATTTTAATGAAATAGGAAAAGTAATAGATTAAAAAAAAAAAATTTTAAAAAATGAAACTAAATATATATAACTATATAACATGTAACAGTGTGTTTATACTTCAAAAATAATGAAAATAAATTTGACAACTCAAAATTAAGTATTAACTTATATCTTACCCAAATAATACTAAAATAATAATAGGATACTCCATACTTTTTGGTCACATGAATAAATGATACACTTGCAGCTTAGTCAATAGTTTTTATCATTAATATTTATTTACCATCTTACCAATGTATAAACATGTATTTTTTTTTCAAGAATGGTGATCATATTACTGTTTGGAAAACAAATAAAAAACTGACTACAGAATTAAAAAATGTCGCTTTACCTAGCGTGAGGTATTTAAATGTTCCACTTACCGATGACTTTGAAGCTCGTGTCAAATTGTTAATTCCACCGATTGTTGATACTTCATCGGGCAATAAATATCCGTTATTAATTTACGCGTAAGTATAGGTATAAAGGCATTAATGTATTATGCTATAATAATATGTACCTGTGTGAAAAAAAGGACTGTAAAATTAACAACTCCGTTGAAAGATATAGCCATTAAATTTACGATACTATATGATATGACCTACCTACGTCTTTTTTCATTCGGGCATTGAAATAATGAAGTTAGATCCAATGGCGTGCGCAGGAATTTGGTGGGAAGATGTCGTAAAATAATTTGTATGATATTATAAATAACATATATAATATAATATGTACTATTGTACTATATAGGTATACTCCGCTTAACCTAGACTGTCCAATGTCCAGTTGTATTTCTTATATACGTTTAAGTGTAGAAAAACGTCCCGAGTACAATCATGTTTAAGGAATAAAAAAAACACGGCTCGCTCTGCGTACGACACTGGTCAGGCCCTCATATTAAGCCTACTGCCAGTATTTTCAAAATATTATAACTAATGAGGTATATGATGACAAATAAATGGTTCGGTATCAATCGTTCGGTTTGGCTGAGTCGGCTTTGTAACGTCGGGTTTTTAGACTCTAGTTTGCATTTAGTGGAAGATTATTAAAGTTATAGGTGCCTGAGGAAAAGTATAAGGAGCTCAAGTAACGTCACCAACGATGAAATGCTGTCAGGAAAAAATCGTTCTAACTTCCAATTGCAAGTGGTGTTCGTGTTCCTTGTGTACGTCCAATATTTGCTCAAAGAACTTGGGATAGGTATTTCAAGCTTTCACAATCGTGCTGATATTGTGTTAAGGAGATTGCGAAAAGTCAGGGACTCAAATCAAATAATAATTAGAGCAATGTGCAAATATTTTTTTGAATATATCATCATACATCATAATAAAATTATAGTAAATAATTAGGCAAGGGAGGATTGATGACAGTCGTGATGCGAAAAATTGGGAGCTTAAAACGACCTTTTTATGTATAAATTTATCGGGTTCGGTCATTTTTAGGATTAATAGGATTGGTAATAATACTTATTAATCATTTAAATTAAAAATAACACTTATATTATTTAGTAAAACTTTAGTTACTTTAAATAAATACAATAAAAACATACAATTATGAACACTTATTATAAATCGTATAACTTATTTATATTAAAATAATCTAGGTAACACAAATAAATGACAGTTGTAAAATGTACATACTACTTAATATAAAAATATATTAAATATATTATATCTGATAGTATCATTATAGTGCTACTCCGTTTTAATATATTATTCCAAACGATGTTGGACAGTGGAATCGATTAGGCCCATAATTATATTTATAGCTAGCGATAATACTAACAAATAGGTATTTGAATAATTTTAAAAGATAACCGCGGTGTATAATATATATTGGCCGACTGACTAAATTCGAACTGCAGCAATAGATATTATATTGACTAAATGTTAGTTCTCAAGGGGGAGGGGGTGTCATATCCTCTTTCTACTATCCACGGAATGAAAATAATAACTACATACTATTGGTATTTTGTTTACTTTTGGACAAAGTTTCAATAATATAATTATAATATGTATATATAGGTATATCCGTGTGGAGCGGCTTTTGACGCGCGGCATAATTTTCGCTGTGTGTGGATGGTCATTTTATATTTTACTCAAAATAATCCTCGGACTCAATTCGTATACAATTAGTTTCCTAACCCCGGACTCAATTAGTATATGTCTCGTTTGTACCCGGGACTCAATTAGTATATTAATTTTTTCCGTTCAGGTACGGGGACTCAATTAGTACACAGCGGAGCACTCTGATTCATTATCTATTATGTACCTTTATATATAACATTAAAACGTAATAAATTATGTATAATATACCATTATTAAGTGATGCATATGAACCTTCTAGATTATTAGGTGGTTAGTTCAATATAAGTAACCACAGAGTGAATTTGTACTTTAGTCTTTAATGTAAGCACTTTTGGACTAAATCGAGTTTGTGGTTAATAATAATTTCATTATACCCTGTTCGTAATTTATGGATTTGGTGTATCTAATTTTAGACCACCCACTTGTAATTCATATTACAGTGGGTTCTATACTTTCATCCTGTATTATAGCAGATATACTTACTCGTATTATAAGATTATCAGGTTTAATTACTTTATTTAAAATCATCAAATGGATTGACAATTAAATTAATAATAATTAATAATTTATTATAATATTTTTTTAATTTGTTTTTATTTTTTATATAGTTACGGTGGTCCCACGTTTAATGTGGCATTGGACAAGTTCGATGTTGATCTGAACATGTATTTAAGTATAAACCATGACATTGTTGTGGCTGAAGTCGATGGCCGTGGAACAGGACGAAGAGGTAGTAATACATTATTTGCAAATTATAAGAAATTGGGTTCAACTGAAATATATGATCAAACCATTATCGCAAAGTAAGTAAAATATCACACAATGATTATATTTTAGAACTATATATACCTACATTACACAGATATAGGTATGACCTAATCTAACAGTAAATTTATATATTTTTATATTTGTTTTTATGATAGTCAATATCATATTATGTGGTCAATGATTTAAGGTTGTTATCGGATGGCAATTAATTTTAATAAAAACAATAAATTATTCGATGTTTTTGCTAAAATCAATTCCTTGATCAAAATACTCTCCTTTAATTCATATGTAATGATTTATGAATTAATGATGTATACCTAATCAATACTGTAATACGAAATACATGTCCTAATACCTAAATACCCCCTACATTAGTATCATTACCTATAGGTAATATTTAATGTAATTAAATTTAAATTTCAACAGATTTCTATCAAGCAATCTGTCGTTCGTTGACAAAAATAAAGTTGGAATTTGGGGATGGAGTTTTGGCGGTTACGTTGCCGGTATGGCTTTAGCCAAGGATGTCGAGGAAATATTTAAATGCGCATTGTCTGTAGCACCTGTCACGGACTGGATATATTATGGTTTTGTATAAATTAATTTTGTTTTATCTTTTATTATTATTGTTAGTTGTTATTATTATAGTTTCCGATTTATTTATTTATTTATTACGTACCTACATTAGACTAGGTATAGCTCAGCAGAGTAAAATGTTTATAGGTACTAGGTAGTTGTACAAGTACCTTAACAGATCCGTATTTAAGATTTTGGCGCCCGTGGGCAACAAAATTTTAGCGCCCCCCCCTCCTGCCCACTTTGCTAATAATTAAATTTAAAACTAGTTGGTAAGTAATACTACTAATACTAATTATAGGTATTAGTGGTGTCTGTGTTTAGTATTTAAGTAAAATTAAAAAAAAAAAAACTAAGCAAATGCAGTGGCCTGGTAAATATTAATAATATATTTAAAAATGTAAAAAATAACAGAATATAAGTAATATATTAATAAAATATAAAATAAACATAAAATATATAACATATTATTAAATACATTATAATATATAAAATCATTACTTCAGTTTTTTGTTCTTGCTAGGTAAAAAATAACAGAATTTAGGTTATATACTAATGAAATATAAAATCTATAACATACTATCAAATTCCTTATAATATATAAAATCATTACTTCAGTTTTTTTCTTGCTTGTTTTGCTGCAAATGTTTTTATCACATCTGAGTAGGCAATTTAAGCTTTTAGTAAGAGTAGCTTCTATGTTAAGAACTGCAAGACTATTAAGTCTTTCTGTAGACATAGATGATCTTAAATAATTTTTTATTCTACGGAGTGTAGAAAAAGACCTTTCGGTGCAATAGTTGGAGGCCAAATTACAAAGAAACATTCTTAAAGCTACATCAACATAAGGACAAATTGTAACGAATTGTTTTTCTTTTATAAATTTACTCATGTCTAATAGGGCTTTAAGAGGGTTGGTGGTTAATTTTAATACTCGTTGAAAATTTTTTTTAAACCAACAAAGTGTATAATGAAGTTATTGTATTAATGTAATTTTAACTAAATTAATATTAATCATTTTAAACATGTATTAAATGTAACTACGAGAGCTAAATTATAAAACATAAAACTAATACCTAACCGACAGTTGCTAAAAATACTTACCTTTTATTTCTTTTTTTGAAAAAAAATCAAATATTTTTGGAAGTTTTGAAATATTATTTTCAATTTGCAATTTTCTTTTTATGTTTGCAGCTCCGCAAAGTTTTTTTTTTTTTTTGATTCATTTTATATCAATAATAAATATATTAAGTATAATATATTTTAATATGAATCCTATAAATGAAACTTAAACATAGTAAATCAGTTTTGCTGTGGACTTCACAAAACAGCACTACAGAAGACAGACAAAACACAGTACAATTTTGACGATAGTCGATATGATCATACGACAAGTAATAAGTATAGGAACGATCAACGAATGAACGCAAAACAATAAAACAATATTATTCTTATCGTATGATGGCCGATGGATATGAGTATAATACTATAATTATAAATTATTGTTGTTCTTAGCAAACCGTAAATTCTGGGGGCCTACTTACCAGTGATATGGGAAATACGGGCGATACCGATACGGCAAAAAATAAATAATATCCGCCGTGACCGTGCTTGCCGCTCGGAATTCGGAGGCTGTTGTAATATTCCGCGGTTATAGATTGGGAAACAAATAACAATATTGTACAATTATTGTCAATTACCTATAATAATTATAATATATTATAATTATAATAATTTATAATATTTAGTATTTTGTATTATATTATATTTTAATTATTAAAATATTGTATAATTTTTGCGAAAACTTTTTTATAGTCTCCGTAAAAATTTTGGCGCCCCCTTGACATATTCCAGGGGGGGCTATTGCCCCTCCGAACCACCCCTTAAATACGGCGCTGAGTACCTACAGTATTATTTTATAACAATATACAATAATTATGACAGCCACCATGTACATTGTGCCCTGGGGCTCGAGCATTGATTAAAATTTTTGAAAGGGGCTAAGCACCCGCTAGAAATATTAAGATTTTTTATTTAAATTAATATTTATTATTTTACAGGTAATTGGAATTCTAACCAAATGTTTATTTTATCATTTTCTATATAAAAAATAAAATTTTCAAAATAATTTGACAACGTTTGAGATATGTATAGAAATTTTTAATTTTACATTTTTTAGCTTTTTTTTCATTAAATGTCAATACAATTTTTCGTTTGATTGAGATGCTTGAGCATTTAATACAAGGTTCCTCATAAGTTTTTATAATATCAGTTAACAAATAATAAAGATACATTGGCACGATTTATTTTTTATAAGTATTTAAAGTTCAAATGTTTACAAAATTCATCAAAATCTAGAAAAATTTGAAAATTACTCTTAAAATTTATAAAATTATTAATATTTGTATAGCTAAGGATTGAAAATGTAAAACAAGGATATTCATAAATAGCTCATAATGAAACCAAAAACATCTAAAAATTATACTAACATATTTTTTTTTTAATTTCTATTTTAAGTTCGAATTTGAACGAAATTGATATTTAAACGAAGAATAAAGATTTTAATTATTTTTCTGTAATTTAAAAATATTATTCATGGGTACATGATACTTTTTAAGTATATTTTTATATTTTACACACACAAATACAAAATGCCATTTCAAGTAAAATAAATTACTCATAAATAAACTAAATCACAAAAATATCATGAAATAGACCTCGTAATAATATATAGTCTGAATTTAAATTTAATCCATCCGTTACAGCGACCCACTCGACAACTAATGTACTGTAGAGCGATACCCACTTGCCCACTTTTAGTTTTAATTAGTATTGTAATCATTGGTGGTGAAATTGCAATTTGTATAATACCTATAGTATTATTATTCATAAATATGGTACTTATACAGTGGCGGCTTGACGTTTAACTTGGCCTGAAGGTTCTTAATTATTAGTTTTGCGGAGTCTTAACCATTTTTGAAATGTAGTGAGATAATAATACTTTTATATAATATATTCACATTTAGCGAGAAACTCCAAAAACCTGACACCGATGAACGATAATATATGAAATAACACTTTTTTAAATGGAGAGTTCTAAAAGCACGGGCAACCGTTTTAATTTTATAAAACCAGGCGCCTATGAGCTATTAATTATAATATTATATATTATAAGGATATAAGGTTATCGAAGACTCATTTCCTATGATTGCGTATCAACCATGGTAGGTAAGATGTAGGAAACAAGAATATATTCATTTACAGTTTTCTATTAGTCATAATTTATTAGTAAGCTAATAGAGCTAGTCGATGACGGGAGATGATTCGTCTAGCCGTACTTCTGAACGTTAAGTGGTAATGGTATAATTCTTATTTTAAGGAAAAACATTAATATTTAAGAAAATTTACCTGTACATTAATTATATTATCATAATATATATACTTGATGACGAAACTATGCTGATATTATAGATAACGAAAATAACTCTAAAATGCGACAGCTCAGAGTAAACAATTGAGTGTCTTTAACTGATGGACTAATGTTATATTTATCTTTATTTGAACAAACTTTTAGACTCAATATATACCGAACGGCTTATGGATACATACAACGAAAATTTCGAGAGTTATCGAAATGCTAGTTTGATAGAAAATTCTGACGGTTTACGTAACAAAAAATATATGGTTATTCATGGACTTGCTGACATTAATGTTCATTTTCAACACTCCGCGATGTTATCCAAAGAACTACAACATAATGCCATAACATTTCAACAGCAAGTAGGTGTTTTAAATGTCTATAATCATCGGACAAATTCTAACAGTTGTTAATTTAATATTTTAGTTTTACCCTGACGAAACTCATTCATTATCAAACGTGAGCAATCAACTTTATCGTACAATTATTTTATTTATTTTAAGATTTTTAGTATAAAGTGTAATTTGATGAATCAATATCCTTAAAAGTTGTCATATTATAAGAAAATAATATTATTTAACTATGTTCATTGTACGTTTTTTATTTTATGTTGTGTAGTATCAAGAGTTTAAATTGTCAATAAAATTATTCCATTTTTGAATTGTTTTTTATTTATTTATTTCTATCATTATAGGCTATGAGATCAAAAGTAACCTGCTAACACTATTTTTTGAAATCGGAAAAATTGATTTTTTCAGTGCATACATTTCACTCTAACGGTGTTATATGCATTTCTAAACCTAGTTATCAAATGCTCCGTTAGATAGAAGCACTTAATGTACCTATCAAAAAAATATTGTTCTTACCTCGAAATAAAAATATGCGACGAATCTAGCTAGAGAGTGGGTTAGGCAGCTTTTGTTCTCAAAGTCTCTAAAGCTCTAAATAAGAATTTTAAGTCTTTCTCTGGGAATTCACAAAAGAATTCCACTGAAAATACCCGAAAACTGAATAGCACAAAAACCCACGAGATAAAAAATTACCAAAGAAAACTAATGTCCTTTACTTTAGCTTTTAAGACTGTTCTGATTTTGATTTTTTGGACGTTTTTTTGGTTTTACATTATTAATCATACTACTAATATGTAGCTAATATGATTGGAAATGTTATACAACATTTCTCAAATGTAGTAGTAATTTATACTCTTAACCAAAATATCTAAAAATATATTATAAGCACATATTTTTTTTACTGACATCTTAAGTTCAATGCTGGGAGAAAGTAGATATTTAAATGATGAACAACGATTTTAGTTACTTTC
Organism: Myzus persicae; assembly: GCF_001856785.1. Classification (NCBI taxonomy): domain Eukaryota; kingdom Metazoa; phylum Arthropoda; class Insecta; order Hemiptera; family Aphididae; genus Myzus; species Myzus persicae. The sequence continues at coordinate 391,310 of NW_019104089.1, read as the reverse complement.
CATACTTACTATTCAGCAGAGTGGTTACTTATTTCCCTTTTTTTTGTATATAATATTTTACATTATATTATATTTCTCGTATTTAAGTTAAAACTAAAACAGTAAAAACAAGGTTAGAAAAAACCTTAAATAATTAAATTTCAATAATAAATACTTTCATCTATATATATAAATATCTTATCTTGTTTAGAAATATAGACGTTTTGCATTAAAAGTTCAATACAACATTTTATTTTTTTGTTTTTCAAATTTTATTAAATTTTTTTTGGAAAAAATCAAAACAGTAAATTTGTAAATAACATTTCAAACAAATTTTTATGGTAAATATGATAATTTAAGTCAATTGTTTAATTTTTACAATTTTTTTCAAAATATTCTTGTTTTTCTTTTACTTGATATGAGTATATTTCTTAAATTATTTATTATACATACATTTTTCATAATTATATTTTTATATTATGTTATTGTTATCATTTTTTTGTATTTATTTGAAAGGTCTTTCTGTTACACTGTGTACATAAAAAAAAATCAACTAAAGCAATTCCTATGCAACTGATTTTCTAATAACAACTAAAAATAATAAGTTTCTAAAATATACTTTAGTGTGATTTGTTATACTATTCATTAACATCTGACCAATTTCGATTAAAAAAAATGTTTAAAATCATAAAAAAAATAATTTTTTTTTGTAAATGTTTATACAATTTGTATAAATTTATTTTCTTTAAATGTTTGATAGGTAAAAAATTGACCTACTGTCAAGACGAAATATCAAGTAATAGAAATGTTGGTACGTCAAACGACGAATTCGAACTCATTAATCAGAACGATAATTCAATAGTGACAGTATCTGTCAAAGATACAAATAAAGGTAAAACCAAAAGTTATTACGAAAATCAACGTAGAGCACAGAAAGTAATTTTAAAAAACCTTCAAATATATACCATACTGGGTTTATTATATCTATTTTAGTTTTTACTATACTTGTTGTAGATTTCAAATGAAAGGAGGTCGAAAAAAAGAACCAACACAATTCCAAACGATGAGTTGATCGTGCAATCAGAAAATATCGATAGTATTCTTGAAAAAAGTGTTTTTGTTAGTAATGTATTAAAAATGTAATATGAAATCGATAAAAAAAATATTGAACTAAAATAATTTTTTCCGATGCAACTTTGATTGTTACCATAATTGATCTGATTCGATATCAAAGCACACTGGTTTGAAATTATAAAATTAATTATGTGATAACTTTTTCCTTTTTGTATAGGATTTGGAACCAGAGGATTGGGATATCTTGTATACCGAAATGGCGAAATACATTAAATCCGAGCCCGAATACACTGATGAAGTTATTGTTAATCAAAATGTAACAAAAATTCTGTGTTAAAAAGGTGTAAAAAATAAATTATGAAAAACATTAATGTTAAACAACTGATATATGATAATAATTTTTTTGTGTATAAAATAAATGTTACTTATATGTATATGGATTGAACTGTATATACTGTATATACTGTATACTGTATTTATTTGACAATATAATACTTCAAAGGACCCAGGTACAACAATTATTTTTGTATTATTTTCAGGAAATGAAGATACGTAATACTAAATTATATGATGTACATCGTTACCTATATAGTTTAAAAATTAGTTTTAACCATTTCCTCGCCCTCAAAAACAAATTGGGTCCGCTCTTTGCAGGTATATCAGCTACCACCTGATATAAAAAACGTCGATAGTGTAGCAGGTTTTTTTTATGTTGTAATAAAATAATACCACAATAGTATTTTACATTACACTGCCGTCATACAAAATATCAAGTAAATACAGCAGTGGTTAAAATCAGTATTTTATTAAATTAAGAATTTATACCAGACATAAGAGGGTAAAAATCAGTTAGTACATCCAAATATCCAATAGCTATATTGCTAATATAGTTAAGTCAAATATTCCTGTAAGTGTATAACACATTTTATCAACAACAATTGTTTCATTAAAAAACCTTTTAAAGTTCAAGGTTAGGTTAGGTTGTAATCTTTTTATTTTTTTGGAAACTACTTAAAGTTTGTAATTATTTTATATTATCTATGATAAATATGGTAAATATCATATTACTATAACATGCCTGTATTTTTTTTAAGGAAATAATTATTGATGTCGGTATATTGGTACGATTATTATACATAATTGTACAGTATATGCACTGAACTAAAGTGTACAGACAGTATATTATACATTATTATTGTAAAAAGTGAAACTTGAGTAAAAAAATATTTGTTTTTTTTTTGTATCATTTTGTATATTTAAAAATATGTGAATATATATGAGGGTGTGTAACGATAACATTTTAGGTGTAGTTATAAAATACATGAATACATTTTCGGCCTGGAACCCCGAAGACCCGTGGATCAGTTTTTAAGGTGCCCTTTAAAAAAGGATGATGGGCCCCTACAGTAACTGGTTACAACTTAGTTACATTAAAACTTTAAGTTACAAGTTATAAAATTATTTATGTTTATTTCTTCAAGAAAATAATGACTCCGAATAATTTTTTTTATGAGATGTTCACGAAAAAAAGTTATTATGTAAGTTTAAGTTATATCTGAAATTTAAAAGTATCAACAGTATTTATTAGAACCTTGATTACAAAATATTACAAAATATAATAATGTAATATAATATAGTAATATATATAGTTAGAGCATAATGTCACATAAATAATACAAATATTGAAACATCAAATGATAATAATGTACTATAAATTATTATGTTGACACGAAATATAGATAACACACTGACGCGCGGACAGAAGGTACACACTTAGATAATTATTATGTACTACATCCTTTATACTATAAAATAAAATAATACATTTACCATTTATAACACAAATACTGATATCGTATAATTATGACCTATTTAAATTTAAAATTTGTAATTTGGATACATGTATATTTATTTAAGCTATAAAAAGAAATTATAATCAGTAACATTTTAAAATTAGATAACTTATTGCAATTTTGTACTTACGAATGTAACTCGGTTACGTATCTTTAATACATGTAATATGTAACTGATTACTACGCAACCCGGAGTACATACAATAGAATACTTATTTAGATATATAGGCCTGTGATCGGTAATATTATCATATACAGATAAAAAATAGTGATCATTGGCACAACCGTAGAAGGTCAAAAGTTCAATAGCCCCGAAATCTTATTTAGTTTAAATACAATTCATTGAAACTGTTATAAATAATTTTATCCACCAAATTAATTACCTAATTAGAATTCAAACAGTAACACAAAATAAAAAGAGGCCTCTTACAAAATAGTGATTTTATATTTTGGATACTATACCTCAGAAAATATATACGGAACAACTGTAGTTCCGTAGTGTTGTGTTTGTTGACATGTTTATCCATGCAAATAGATCAATTATTATATTTCAAAAAATATACACAAGGTTTAATATACATAACGTAATGATACAAAATTAGATGGCATATTTTAAAATAAAATATAAAGGTTTCATAACTTCACTCTTAAACATAATTGTCTTATTTAAAAATTTGACAATAGCGGTAAATATTTTATAGTTAGCTACATGCTACCGAAACAATAATTAATACTAACATTGCGTTATGAGCATTTTGCCAATATGTAATGCATTATACAAGATATATTAACTAGCTTAGAAACAATATTATTTTTGAACTTGTAATTAAACTTTAAATAATATGTTATATGTTGTATACATAATATGTTATTATTTTTATTTTCTATTAATAATACTATAGGAAACAATATAAATAAAAGATCATTATTTTACTTTAGACTTTTTACTTTTTTCATTAGACAGACATATTAATAGGTATGCATTTTAATATACCTTAATGTCAATAAGTGATAACACCGCACCGATCCATTGAACACAGAACAATCGACTTGACGCTCAAGACAGTTGGCCATTTGCCCCTCTATCAGACCTCTATCATACACATTAATTAGGTCACGTAATTTTTTGACACAATGACATTACCGATCTAGCTGCACATACTACACACATACCTCGATGTAATTTAAGGGGATTCGATACCGACCATTTTTTTAGACTAAAACATCCAATCTTTTGTCCATCCCTAATAATGCGATAAGACTTTTAAAAACTGATTTGAATTCGTTATTATGTCTTCTTTAGATCGGCCACGTCACTTTTTTAAATTTCGGCCCCTAATCTTTATAATATGGATTTAGAAATTGTGAAACTTAAAAAAATGTAAGTTTACATTACTCTGAATTAAAATTGTAAATTCAAAATAGTGGCTAGGCCTATTTCAAGAAGACATAATAACGAATTCAAATCAGTTTTTAAAAGTCTTATCGTATCATTAGGTCCATCGGAATGATGGACAAAATATTGGATGTTTTAGTCGAAAAAACGGTCTATTTAATTTGCTCGCGCGCGCGACGTTGTACACGTTGACATGTGTATGAGCGTGCGTGAGTCATAATAGAAATAGTGGTGGTGAGGGAGTCACTCACACTAATAATCAGTTACTACACACACGTAACCATGTCTTGCACGCACGTACTATATAAATTGCCTATATTCAACTCCTTAAAACAGATCGGTATCGAATCCCCTTAAGAAGACGCAACACAATTACTATTTTAGGGGCTTAGTATAGGCAATGTTAATGATATTAAACAATATAAATGTTTAATCTTAAATAATATATTTAAAATTTAAATACAAATTCAAACTTCAAAGTATTTTAAAAGTGGCCCCATGTCAGTACCAACAACAATTGTTGTAAATAAAAGTATACAGAAAACAGAAAAATATCACGACTAATTTGTTTTAAAAATGACTTACTTTGAAATTTAATTTATCACAATATTATTATTAGTTACAATAGTTTGAATAAATTATCACAATAATAGTTAATAAAAACAATAAGTGTTTAACACTTAAACAGTTTAAACAGTGTGAAAGTACAAACATCGTGCAAGTTATAAAATGTTTGAGTGATTGTAAAAAAATTTATTGTATATTATTTAATTGATGTATACATAATATATTTTTGTAATCTATTATTATTGATACTCATATGACAATACAATTTAACATAATTAATTAGTTCTTAACACAATACATTTAAATTCGAGTACATCGGTACTTACAATATATTTTAATTCAGTATGAACTATGATTAAGGTACAAAGTGAATTGTTAAATCAATAAATGTATAAATAGCCAGTATATTAAGTCGAGCTTATGGAAAAACCTACATTTCTGCAAAAACAAAACTTGTTAATAACAATGTTAATGTTAAATAACAGATAATCACAAATATCTTGTAAAATAATAAAGATTGTATAATAAGTAATAGGTATAGTATCTTATAAAAATTAAAACCCTTTTATTTGTATACTTTAACCCAAAATGCACACAATAAAGTAAATGAATGAATAATATTTTCTTAGAATTTATCAAAATTATAATACGTGTACTTGAGTATAATGACTTAAGACTTTATTAACATCTTTCGTCAATAACATTATTTCTGGATTATTAAGTACATAAATAACCTTTAAAGAACGACATTTATCATAACTATTTTAAAGTACTTATTAGTTGTACGAAAATTCAAGATAACATTTAAAGGGCTAATTTTTGTATACATTAATAGTTTAAAAAAAATTAAGACAGGATTTCATAACCGTATAATACGTATAAAAGTACAGGAGTGGATCCAGAAATTTATCAGGGGGGAGGGGGGTAATTGAAATGTACCCAACAGATACTATTCATATTTAATAACATGCTTTTCAATATCACCATTCTTTTTCTCAACCCCCTCCCCTCTTTGGCACGCCACTGTAAGAGTATAATGTGTATATAATAATTATTAATTTAGTACAATAGTTTATTATAGTTGAACAATATCGGCAAGAGTACGAGCCATTGGAAACCTGTGATTTTTTTTCAAATATTTTATAGTTATCAGTTTTTGAAATGTATGATGGTTTCACGTATATCTTCAATAATTTTAATCCTTGATGAAATCAAACTATATATTGTTGTTAAGCTGAAGCCGATCAGACCACCAATGCCACAACTTCTGAGACCACCTGAAATATTTTCAGTTTGTTTTAATTTAATAATTCTAAAATGTATATTGAAATTGAAATTTATTTATTATAATTTATACTCAGGCACATAAAGATTATATTATTAGGCCGAATAAGGATACGTGACGTTTTAGAACAATGTATAATATCATAAGTAAAGTAAAAAAAAATATTCAATCAATCATTAAAAATATTAGTAATAAGAATTAAAAAAACTAAAATAAAATATCAAAAACTTTATTTATAATGAGTTTGTATATAAAAAAATCAAAATGTTATGAACTTATAAATATATATCATAATTGATTTTATAATTTGTATGGATCAACTATAGAACTAAACATAATTTTTACATAAAATAACTCAATCAATTTCACTTAGGTAATATTAAATTATTAATTTTTAACATTTTACTTTAAATACATTAATACTGATCTTATTGGGAGTATTATAATTTTCAATAAATAATTTTTTTGATATGGTATTTTAATTTTTAATCAGTAGGTACTCTTGTTTTTTATATTGATCGATTTATTATTATTTTTTTACTTCCAATTGTCCACACGTCTAAACAGCTTCTAGATTATTAGAAGTAGATGCTTAATTAAAAAAAAAACAATAGAAGGTAGAAATTGGATGCTAGGTAATTGTTTCGCATCACTTATATACATTTGAAAACAATGACACATAATTGTAAGAAAAAGGTATCATAAGAATACATTACTTCAGTTACGGTGGTGTTTATAGGTACCTATGTAATTTTCACAGCTCTTGTTTTATACCTTTTTTCATTATAAAAACATTAAAAATATTATATCGCCCGATTTTCAATAGATTTAGCCATTTAGGCTTTATGAAAAATGTCTTATATGATTAAGTTACATACAATGTATTTAACCTTAAAGTATATAAAAGTTATGTTGTGGCGTTGTCGGTGTCTGTTGTGTGCACGATTTGAGTGTGTACACTGGTCGGCGTTGCTAGCCCCGGATGGGTGACCCCCCGAGATTTTTAGTAATAATATCTTTGCAATACAAGGTTAGGTTAGCACAATACGTGTTTCAAACCAATCATTTCCCACTACAAACAGCTAATGGCTATAGTTGCCGGGCTTTAAAACAATAAAAAAGGAAAAGTTATGTCCAAACTAAAAATTAAATCTATACTTACCAATTCATTCATAATAATAAACTTAAATGAACAGCATTAGAATAACAAAACTAATTAATTAAAAACTCACTTGTAGACCTATATAAAAGTCCTGTGCTTGTTCCAGCAATAATATTATTATAGATATCATCTTGTTGGCCTCGAGCATTTTCTAGTATTATCCCAAAAATACTATAGTATACCATTATCGTTCCATATTTATTTGACATACTAGATCCATGTTTTAAAACGCTATTCAACAATCTAAAAATCACATTTTATTACTTTATAATGAATACAAAAATAATGTTCATAATTAAAGTTTATAAGACGTATACCAACAAAATAACAATAATAAAATGTCTCACTGTGTTCTGTTATATGTGCGAGTTTGTTTATCGCGCAATACGATTTTCATGCCATTATGTGCTCCACGTATAACACCGATTGCAGAGCCCACCGAATACCATGTACCGATTTCAATGAAACACATTTCAAAACGTCCCCGTTTCTTAGAGCCAACACCTTCTAGAAATATATACTCTGGTTGAGAAGGCTGAATTCGTGGGTCATATTTTAAATATGGAGATGGAACCAATAATACTCCTTTTTCATTATCTGCAATGACAGAAGTGTTTAAGATTAAGTAGTTTAATTTATAAGTTTAAGATAATTTTAGGTTCATTGCTATATATACATAAATTGTGGGGTTACAGATATTACAGGTACGAAAAGCGTACTAAACTAAGTATAACTAACCTTTATCGTCGTCTTTTAAATCTAACATGTTGTTGGTAGTCGTCCTAAGAACAGTAATGAGAACAAAATAAACAAAATCACAAACAACCGTTTTAAGTTGTGACTTTTATAGTGTTTCGTACACATATAAGTAGTATAAATTGAGAGTGCGGTGACTGTAACAAAGATAAGGATAGTATCTCGATTGAGTGCTAATCTATCCAGAAATGCTTAGTTGATTACACCGTGCACTACCAACAGCATCCTACGAAAACTACGGTACACACACTGGCTTACTCGGGTACAAAGATCGATCGTTCTCGCCACCACCACCGACTAGCATATTTCCACCCGTTGCGCCTACCGAGGGGTTCACATTCTTGAATATTGGTATGCAAGGCAGTGGCGCCATCTACGTGAGTACTGAGTTTGATCACGTCCTCGAATGCATCCAACTCCGAGGGTGGAATATCGATGTATCTTTAATTTTCCAGAACCGAATTTCTGTTGAAAAGTATGCTAAGTATAGATTTTTTTATTTCGATTTGTTTAGTTGAGAAATGTTTTATCCATCTGAAATTTGTTCACGAATTTTTGAACACTGATAACTCTGCCCGTCAGTAAAACAGCTGGTTAACGGTGGGATGCAAATGGTGATGATATCAAGGGACAATTGCAGCATCTCGTCCCCCGCACCGACCCTATCGATTGTTAGCAGCTCACGCTTTGTGGTAATCGTAATCATATACACAAGGTGGATATATACGGTGGACCGGCTAACATCCTCCCACCTTGTTCGAGGGGTATTTACTACAGATGATAATCTCGGCAGAGTGCGCTGTTTGCAATTGTTGTCCTGTTTTCAGCAGCTAACCTGGCAGCGGATCGTGGATCCATTAATTTTGCACTTTGTAGTTACTAGTTACCTTGCAAGACCGGCGATCTACGTAATAATTAAAAATATTATAACTTGTAATACTGACAATTGTCAATTTGTAATGAGTATTATTATTAACGGCTATCGACGTCTATTAATATGTTTATGAAATTAGTAAAAACAACAAATGTTTTGTTCCGGGTTGTGATGTTGGGAATAAAAAAACATAAGAAGGAACATACAGCTTATACCTACTTTGCATATACATATTATAAAGAAATTTACTGATAATGCCCTATACCTAGTTATTACTTAAAAAAGACTATAGACTGTTAGAAAGATATCATATATATATAATATATAAATATATGAATATGAAAGAAATAGAGTATAGTTTAAGAAAGTTTTCAAAGAAAAAAGTATATATATCATGGAAAAATGAGTAAATTTTGTGTGTGGTGATCAATGGGAAAATGATTTGTTCTTCTATGATATCTCTTCTTTTATGCTGTATCTCCTCTAAACAATATTGGATTCAGTACCTCTCTTTCCACTTGCAGGCCATTTTTTTATAGGTCAATGGTGGTAATATACAGACGAAGACGTTAAATTTTGTACGATACTTGTATCGGTGGCTTAGTTTGAGTACTGACATTTTGTAGAAGAAGAAATGGGAATGCTGTAGTGCTAGCTAGGTAACTTGTTTTATCCTGGCGCTTAATTCCCATAGCCCATGCTTATATTTAAACTTTTATCCATGGTTCTATGTATAAACGTTTATAGATTTATGCAAATTTCTATAACAAAATTATAATAAATTATAATAATTCACCACCAAGTTCGGGATGATCGGTCAATTTCTTTTTTCACACAAAATCCGTACAAAAACCGGACCGGAGCCCCACACCCGCCAATCCCGTTGTTTCCAGTACAAATTATCTTAGATTATGATCTTATCAAATAGAATTTCTAGAATATTATTGTAAACTTAGATTATATAGCATGTAGTCTATGTATGATCTAAGATTGTGAATGGCAATATTACAATGTATAATATAGAAAGTTCCAACCCCCTAATAATTATTTAAACAATGAAATACCGTGGTTACTTACAACTGTACAAGACTATAAATATTGAGTACTTATTATATAAAAATGTAAAACCATAAACAAACATAAATATATAATTTATATTCACAATATTTAATATGCATACTAGGCGATACACCTAATGAGATGTGTAGTTATTAGTATACTTTACGGTGTAACTGCTTTTGCTTTTATACAAAATATTTTCAATCTAGTTAAATATTTTCCACAAACCCAACCATACATTTAAATAACTACACAGGTGTATTTAAACAATACATATTTACAAATAATCTTAGAATTCATATCGTTGATTCTCCCTGTGAAACTTTATATATTTATCTAATTTATTGTGAACTCATTTAGAGCTTGACATATTTTTTACAACTTAACACCTCTATAGCTGTATATTAACAGTCATCTTAATAAAATATTGGTTGAGCTTGATACTTATTCAAAATATTATCACACATTCGATTGGTTGTACATGTCAGATAGTCAAATATTTGTTGAATTTAGATACAAATAACTTTTTTTTTATTACCTTCTTGTAAATATGAAAACTAAGTTTAAGATTTCTTAAACTTTATTTTTTTTTTGGGGGGCATGATTGAGCGTTATACAATGTACAAGTTACAAATTATATCAATCAACTTTTATATTTATTTAATACACAATTACCGATAATTTCATAAGAACTTAATAGAAATCGTACAATTAACCAATAATAAATCAACAAATTACTAAATTAAATAGCGATAATATGGTGTACATGACTCTTGCGATCATATTGTGTAGCAGAACATAGTTATACAAAATAAGAGAAGTTACAGTAAGATAATTTGTTAAAAATGAGGAGTAGACAACAAGTGTCAACAGCCAACAAATTAATGTTTCTATTGTTTGTAATTTGTATTTTGTACTGTTTATGATTTTAATCTAAAATTTAAATTTAAGAAGGAAGTTATCGCATTGGTCAAATAGTATCATCATATCACATAATTGACGACGTAGCAAAGTATAAATAAGAAATAGCTGAAGCTTTGAAGACAATATTTCATAATTTCAATGAATGATAATGGAACATTGCCACTACTAACAGAAAACGATAGAACCGGCATCTATCAAAATACCATTGATCATCGAAAAATATTTCAGTTGAAGTTGAATGCTTGAAATTCAAGATTATCACTTTTTAGTTTTTTTTTTGTTATACCATGATAATGATGATTGTAAAAATTAAATAATCTTTTATGTAAATATGAATAAATTTGTTTAAATGTTGTAAATGCTAATTACTACTAAATTAATACGTATACTAGTAGTATATGCTTAAAATCTGCCTATAAATAATACTTTAAAATATTATGTTTAGTCAAATAACATATAGAAAAAACGTTTATAACATCCTGCCGAGCCTCCAGGATAATATAAGCAAAACGATCAGCTGTTCGACCACAGTCTGTACTCTATAATATAGCATAAAGAATAATAATTATTCAGAATAATTATTATTATTCTTTACACACCGGTTGAGACGTCGCGTGCACTATGTCTTCTGCCTATTATGCTGTGATCAGTGTCGTTCGTCTGAGTGCGCAGTAAATACGTACCTAACCAGTCAATAAGTTCTTTAATGGACTTCAATTTTTTGTTCGAGGTATGTTGTTTTATATTTTGTTTCTTTGGTAAGACATAGAATAGCCAATAGGTACTTAGGATATTCAATCACGATAGTAGGGTATATTACAGTACGTTTTAAATACAACTTTTTATTTATTTATTTGTGGTTGTAACTTGTAAGAGATCCCTACCTATTTCTTTCTTCCTTTTTTTAAATTGTTTTTTTCTATTCTTAAATCCTTTAGGCTAGTATTAAAAATATTTAATTAGGTATATGTAATGTGTTATATCTTGCTAAAATGTTATTATATTAAATACCTAAAGGCTTATTAAAAATAAATATATATTAATTTAATGTTTTCAATTAATAAAAGTTTTTTCTATTTACAATGTCGTTTTACCAGATAGTTAGTAGTCTACTTAATTATATATTTTTTTAAATAATTACAAATATTTAATTTTTGTAAGTAGATATTCAATATAATTATATAAATACTTGTAACATAATTATTATTGCTGGGAGTGTCTACACATTATTTAAGACCAAGGATCAAGCATTGAATAATAATTAATAGGAGTAGGAACTAAAAAGTTCAAGTTTTTCATGAATAATTTTCATATCTGAATGAGTTTTTTAATTTATTATACCTACTGGAGGTTGGTCAACAATTATTATTCAGCTATCAAATCAATGCAATTCAAAATATCTACCCATGTATGTAGTTATGTACTAATTGAAAAAAATCAAATTACATAATTTTAGATTTCACTTTAATATTTGCACGAATGTCAGAAACTGTAGATGTTATACTAAGTCATAATAATTAGTTCGTAATTTCAAATAGGTGTATTATTTTTGTTTGAAACCTTAAATCAATCTTAACTTTTTGTTTCATTTTTTAAAACGTAAATAAGTATATTTTTGGCTTAGTTTAGGCATTATAAAATTAGAAATTTATTTATTAATATGCAATCGGAACAGGGAATAGCTGCATAATTGAGTATTTAAAATAGATGTACAACAAATAACTTAGTAAATCAAGATTACATTTATATGTAGATACCGTTTAACACAAGTTATACAACAATAGAAAAAGAATAATATATCAATCTAGTACCTATATTTATAACCTATGCTTTTTATTCATTTACAAATGATTTTTTTCATAATAATATATTACCTATAAAATGTAGAAATATTCAAATAGACTTAGTAAAGTTAATTGTTAGTTCATTAAACACAATTGAACAGACATTGCTAGTAAAAGCACTTTACTTTACGTAATTAATATTTTAATTTATTTGTTTATATTTACCAACAGGTTATACATTATTATGAAGTTGATTTCTAAGTCACTGAATACATTACCCTTACGCAGATTGTTATCAACTGTACCCAAACCATTAAATATTGTACAAGAAGCTGCTCTCGAAGAACGCTGTATTCTTGTTGATCAACACGATCAAGAGTGCGGCTTTGCCAGTAAACGAGACTGTCATAGACTTGTAAATGGTAACCTTCCGTTACATCGTGCGTTTAGTGTCTTTTTGTTCAATACCAAGGATGAACTACTATTACAACAGCGTTCATCGACCAAGATCACATTCCCCGATCATTATACAAATGCTTGTTGCAGTCATCCGCTATACGAGATTGAACATGAGCGCAAAGACTTAGAAGGTGCTAAAGCTGCTGCTTGTCGCAGGCTTGTGTTTGAATTAGGAATTCCTTCCAGCCAGTGTCAACCTAATGACTTGCAGTATATAACCAGAATAAGGTAATGACAGCTTATCGATACATTCAAAAATTTGCATTTGATTTGATGTATTTTTTTAGGTACATGTCCAAAGGAGATGGAACCTGGGGTGAACACGAAATTGATTATATATTTATTTTGCACAAAGATGTTTCTTTGGACCCCAATCCAGATGAAGTGACAACTGCCCTGTATATCCCCAAATCAAAAATGAATAAATTCTTACAGAATTTAAATCATCCAATTACACCATGGTTTAATCTAATTGCACAAAACGAATTGACAGATTGGTGGAACAATTTAAAATCTCTGGAGAAAGTCATGAATCATAAAAAAATTATTACTTATTAAACATTTTTCGACTGTTGGAAATATTTATTAAGATTGGGACTATATAAACATTTTTACTGTTTATAATATGAAAAGGTGGGAAAAATTAAAAGTAGAATAGATTTGCCGATCCTGGCACCGCTTCTTTCGCATCTCCGCCTCTCCGCCTTTCCGCCTCACCGCCTCACCGCCTCACCGCCTCTTTCACCACGCACGTACCCCCGGCGGTGTACGTGCTTGGTGAAAGAGACGGTGAGGCGGAGAGGCAGTTCCAGGATCGGCATATCTATTCTACTATTAAGGAAAATAATTAATTCGAGTTAAATTATGTTAAGAGAATACAAGATTGATACGTTAGAAGTTAACAGTTAACAAATCACAAATTTAACTTTATAAGTTAAAAGTATAGAAAAAAGTAAAGTTAATGACTTATCCCAGTTTAATATAAATATTTACGTACAAAATCATAAAAACGAAAAAATTTCAAATTTATTTTAACTTCATGCATTATTTCTAAATCAACTGAAAAAATCTAAGTTATTTCAACTGCCAATTAAACTAGTTATGTTCATAAATTGATTGTCACTGTTGTTCACACATGTTAGAATATCCACAAACTGTATCACATCATTTTAGTTCACAGTTCAAAATATTTTGACATACCATCAAAAAACATTATATAACCTACCTATCTATATTATATTATTATGATTTGTTCTGAAATTATTATTTTTATTTTTAAATTTCATACGGCTTTTTGGCACATACGCATGACTTAATATTATTTGATGAGGATGATTGTTATAAAAATTATGATTTTATATTATATCAATTTTAGGTCAGTAATTCTTTATTTTTACTAACATTTTATTTATAAGTTTTACATATTTTTCGGTTTATTAAGCGTAACTATGATTTAATGAAGACGTAATTGTTATTATTAAAATTATGGCTTTTTAAAAAAATAATATTTTACATTAATTGTACACTATTACTTGATTTTCTTCACATACAGAGTTTACATAGACCCATTCAAAAATGTGTATTATTTATTTTTGTAATTTATTATAGAATGATGTTAATTTAAATAAAAATAAGTATTTATATTAAGTGTAAAAGCAAAAATAATGTTTTACACATTTTAAATTCATACCTTCATAATTTAAGGTATTTATAGATACACTTTGATTATAAGTAATATATATTAGCCATTAGTTATAACTACAGATAAACATAATATTTCTGAGATAATTCATAAGTTCATAAGTTATAATTACAATAATTCGAGTAAGTCAACAATTAGATGTTTATAGTTTTAGTTATAAGTTATAATCAAAACCATTTAATATTTCTTTTGCACATAAAAAAAAAAAAAATTGAAATGAATGCCTTTAATAATATTAAATTATTAACCCTCTTCCCGTTGGATAATGTCATTGTTGACGAGTGTATATTATATCATTGATGTATCTACTTATTAATATTATTATTACTTTTATCTGTATTGTTATATATTATCTTATCCTCGCCGATATCTGTTCGAATGACATTCAATCATGTTCTTATATTAGTGTGTGTTTACCGTGTCTCTATGTACATATGCGTGTCACCGTGTCCGTCTCCGCATTATAAAATAAATTATGTAGTTATACAAAAAAGGTTAAATCTTAATATATTAATAAAAAAACTCATATACCTATACAGTCCACTAAAAACCGAAGGCAACAGTCATATTATTTTTGGTATTGTCCGAGTTGCGGTCGCAATAGACGAATTGCGGTCTTAATAATATTGAAGCTAAAATTAACGTCTTAATTGCGGTCAGTATTCGGTTATTGATTATCCGATGCTCTTATCCAACTTTCACGTCAATAATTTCATGATCCAACGGTGAAGCAGTATTTAGTACCCATATCAGTATTCTTTTATTTTTAGATTCTGAGCTTAGAAAATGCATGCATTGTATTAACAATGATGTAGGTTAATCGAGTAATATATCGTAATAATAAACTTTAAAATGTATCAACTTCTAAGTTTTATTAATGGAATTTAAAAAATATTAAATATACCTACATTATTTTTTATATGCATTCAAAGTTCAATCTTTTTCAAAATTCATCAAAATCTCAAACATTTTCAAATTATTTTTCAGTTAGAAATTCATACAAGTTTTTTGTATAGATATCTAATATTAAACATTTTATTAGAATATTCCTCATAAATTGTTCTACCTTTAAAAAAAACACTAAAATGGAATGTTATGCTATTTAACAGCCATATGGCATTTTAAATTTTTACTAATTTTTTTAAAAATTAAATAAGATTATTCAATGAGTATGCCAAGACACCACAACGTCTCCTCTCAACATTGTTTTTCGTATGCAATGGTTTATCATTGAATTCAAATAAAACACACCCATTGCTACGACATACTCGACAAGTACTATACAGCAGCATTGTACAGAAAAACAGTAATTTAATACATGTTTTTGGTAGAATTCACTAAATTCTTATAATATTATCATAACGGTCTGAGACAGTCGAACACTGTTACTCAGTTATCTACGACGGAAGTCATGAATCAAGTATTTTTTGAACTTCGTTCCGGCAAAGTTTGATATTCCAGCTCAAATTCTGTTGGGAAAATCGGAACATCGCCGGTCCGGTGATTATGGGCGATACCAATCGATGCCAAAACGCTTTGGCCGAATTTTCGGAGATGAAAACAAAATGTTTTATAATTATTTGTAATTTTCAATTCTCAAATAGTTTTAACTATTTTCAAATTTTCAAATAACCTAACCTATCATTGACACCTAAGACTTAACAGCGTCAAGAAAGCGCATATACCTACTAAAGAATATTTTTACCAACAACACCTCTGTAGTTACTGGTTAACGTGTCACAATCTCTCTGTAATACAATTTTTTTATTTTATTTACAATGGCAATAACATTCCACTTAACACAAAAAAAAATATATTTCTAATAATTATTCACAAAACATTCTGACAGACTTAAATTACCCAATTGATTCGAGACAATTTGATCACAATTCTTTAACAATTTCATTCCATCCCGTATTACAGATAAATGTTTTAAATAAATAGTATAGTGATGATAAGGCATAGAGTGATGTATAAGCATAATAGTTACAGTAAGAGAGTCTTATTAATTATTAAGGCTCTCTAGTTGCAGTTTCTTAACAGCTGTGAAAATACAGTGTTATGGGCTTTGAGTAATAAAACTAGTGACATAGGTGTATCACATCCAATTTTTGTGACATTTTTAAGTGTTTATTAGTAAGATAGAATAATAAATAATATGTTATAATAGTAAATTACAATAAATAATAAATATAAATTTATTTTTAGTTACAATTTAACTGGTTCAGACTATACGTGGAGCTCTGCATAATACTATTTATTATATTTGTGTTTAAGCTAAATATAATAATTCAACCAAATTCCTTTAAATTATTTTTTTTTTTAAATAAATAATATATAATATTGAATTATTAACAATAATCTTAAAAAAAAAACATGAACTAGAATTTAAAAAAGGTGGGTAAGTGAGTATCGCTTTGCTATACAGTAGATGTCTAGAGAGATTATTATAATGGATGTGTTCTATACTTAAATTTGAATTCAAAGATAAAATATAATGAACTCATTGTACGAGTATACCTACGAAAAATGATTTTGGGGCGAAGACGGTCTTTAATCAGCGTACATAACTATTATAATATTTATATATTGTTTATTGCTATTAGATAAAGTACTTAATTTTACTATTTAGACATTATTTGGTAATAAAGTAAGTTGAATTAATTTTTTTTTTTAATTGCACTTGAAAATGTCGTTGTGTGTTTAAAATATAATAATTTATTATAGATATTATTATTAAAAAAATACTCTAAAAGTTTCAAGTATACCCACGGGCCACGAATAATATTTTTAATCACAATAAAATAACTAATTTCGTCCAAATATGAAAAAAAAATATCTATAAAATCATAGATTTTTCGGTTACAGTATGAACTATTTGTGAACCTTATTTTAAATGTTCAAACCTTATAATTCAAACCTAAAATTTGAATACTTTATACATTTTAACTACAAAATAATATTTACAAATTGTAGTCAATTTGACGAGTTTTCAAAATTTCAACTTCAAACGCTTAAAAAAAAATCTTGCCAACAGCTATCGTTCATTTTATGAGGTAGGTACTTTGTGTTACATTTCAAGCATTTTAACTTAAAAACAAATTTTTCGTTTGAACTCCTTGCTTTCAGTTTCGATCTCATTATACTTTCTCTATAACATATCACTTTGAATGACAAACTGCTCTCGTAATTAGCCAATTTATAGAATGATGTGTATTACCAACTAGAATTTAGCTTTTATTTATTAATTATTTTTCTGATACATTTGTTTTATATACCTATTCTGTTATATTAGTACTTTTATGTATATTTATTTATATTATATTTATAAATTGTTATCAGTACGTTTAGTCGTACGGGGTCATCTTAAACTACCTATATTAAACCTTAATCTTTTATTTAATTTCAAAGCTTTTTGACTTAGTAAAAAATTATTTATTTTTTAATTTTTAATTTATTATATTTATTTTCTCTAACAACAGCTTTTTAGAAAACTTGTATTACATTTTCAAGTTAAATTATAGTTTTTTAACAGAGCAAAAATTGTTTAATCAACAGTAATTTTAAATAATCTAATAAATACCCAAACACACAAGCCCAGATCATTGTAAAATCATAACATCCATCGCTCTGATCGGAATCTAAAACATTTATATTAGTTTCAACTAAATACATATCATTTATGACCTGCATAATAAAAGTAAAGTAGATATTGTAAGTGGGTATGACCTAAAACTAAAGACACACGGAGGCATGGTTAACTCTTCACCTTCTATTCTATTGATACTCATGTAATTGGGGCGTTTGGTTCGTGGTACCACACAAAGAATAAAGTGCGTAACCAAAATGTTCCCTTATGGCTTATATATTTTCATAACTACACTACATTCGATTTAATAACAGTAGGATTAAAATGGTTATAAAGTAGTAGAATAAAATGTATGATAAAATAATATACTCAATAGTAAATATGAATAAATTAAAAATATCCAATGAAACCTACATTTATTTAATCTCTTGTTATGTAGGTTAGGTTGTAAGTACCTATTAATTGCAATATATTTAATTAGTCCTCAATTACAATCTTTTTTTAACATTTTATTTGCTAAGCCTACCTAAAAGAATTAGTTTTTTTTCAATTAGATGCGGCGTGATGATGATGCTTGGATATTTATGTTTGAGGCAGCTTTGAGTACCTTGGACATTACTCTTCGTGAGGACCTTGCCAAATAATTATTCTACATAATGTATAGTGTATACGATTTATCGGCAAATCAGTATATCACTACAACCAAAAAAAAAAAAAATATAAAAAAAAATATGACAGGAAGATTCTCAATATCTGATAACGATATTTCCACGTGTGTGTCATCATAGACCATTGGTATGGACAAATTACGACAAATTTAATAACTTTTAAATTCCATTTACTTCTAAAATTTGGCTGGAAAATTATTCTTTATAATACATTGGTCTTTGGTCCCAAATGAAAAAATTGTGTTTCATAATTAATTAAAACTCGTTGTCTACGGTTTACTGTAGTTGGTAGTTGGTACCAAATCATCGTGCAATATGACAGTTGTACATAGGTACTACATAACAGTAGTTAAGCTGCATAAACGTGTAATGCATCATAGTGGGCTTACTTTAAGTCTATTGTCTATATGAGTAAATGACCTTTACCTTAAATAGATAGGTACCACACTACCACTGTACGGCTGTCAGCGTTAAAACCATTTTTCATGTAGACCTGCATTCGTGGAATTGTGGGAAGTATTTTTAATTTTGTTCAAAAAATCTTTAGTCAACCACATCAGAGGCTGCTCAAAAATTATTTTAAAAGTGCGGCCCTGTTGGTCACAGGGTCCGTTATCATTCCTATAGATCTTTGGCAGTTCAATGCATTAACGTTAACTTTGGTCACAGTTGTGAAAAAAAACAATTAATAATTATGTCAACTGATAAGGTATAATAAAATAATTTTAGAATTGTTTAGGCATTTCAATGTATTGAGGACATTTACAATAAAATTAGTAAGAATGATGCTTATAAAGTTTGTCTTTGAGGCAAGTGCATTATAGTAGTTAGTTTTCATCAAAACGTCCTTATAATTTTGATTTTGATTTTTTAATTAAGTATCAATATTAATACATATTACTATAATAACTTTTTTTTAAATTACCAACTAATATTGTTTGACCTGTCATTATTAATCATTTGACAATCAGATTCATGTGGTTTGATGGCAGAAATATCTTCGTTTTTATAATTTTGGTTTTTTTTAAACATATTACGATATATTATAGTAGACTTATATTTCACACTACAATACTAATTTTATAGTATAGAATCTGTATACCTAGTACCTACTACCTAAGTTTATTATAAGTTTGAAAATTGATTTGTATTGTTATAAAAAATAATATAGGTATATA
Source organism: Myzus persicae (assembly GCF_001856785.1). NCBI lineage: Eukaryota > Metazoa > Arthropoda > Insecta > Hemiptera > Aphididae > Myzus > Myzus persicae. Next base: position 371,001 of record NW_019104089.1, on the reverse strand, counting down.
TTTTTGTAAATTAAATGACCATTATTATTTAAAATTGATTTTTCATCTTATTCTCCTCCCTTCTCGGCTATATATGGGACGACCCGCTTTGTCAATTTTTTTGTTTTTGTTCGTTTTAGAAAAATTTTTTCCAAAAATAATAAAAAATAACTATTATTTTTTATAATATATTTTTTTATGTTTAACCCATACTTTAAATTAAACTTACATTGTTAATATCAAAATGTATATCTTATGTCAAACATATTTGTTTAACTGTCTGAAAACAAATTCACTCTCTCTTATAATCAAAATATATGTGTTTATTTTATTGCAGTAAATATTGCAATGTACATAGTATATTATGTACTTAACCAGAAAGTTGTTGATATATTAATCACATTTAAAGTTATCCCCCACTCAGGGCCTTTCCGACGGTTTGTGAGGCTCGGGGCAGAGTAAAATTGAGATGCTTAAAATGTCTTTATTGTCAAGTACCCCTTGATAATGGGGCAAGAGCCCAAATTGACTTAAAAAATATAGTACCTTGCACCTACAAAAATATTAATGAGTAAAAAAATTATTAACACAACACATCATCAACTTAAACTTAACATAGATAATTATATTGATAAAATAAGTCGATAAATATAGTAAAACAATATTATAAGAAACCTATGGACACACACACCTAACGCACAGTTACTTGATGAGCAAAGACGATCCTCCACTATGTGACTCATGCAATTTTTTTTTAACTGTCAATCACATCATTACAGAATGTCAAAAATATAACCAGTATCGAAATCAATACCACATCTCCGAACAAATTTGCCTAGCACTAGGGCCAAACGGCCCAAACCCACAGGACGTAAAAAACTTAATTTTATTCTTAAAAAAAAACAGAATTGTACAATTTAATTTAATGTAATCATGTAAATACTAAAATAATAACAATGTAACCAAAAAATTCTTGTACTAATGGCCTAGTTGTCGATGTATATTTCAGATCAATAAAAAAAAAAACCTATGTACTTAACAAATCAGCAAAATATGTGTCAATAATATTGTTATATTTTAGTTGATCAGCAATTTGTTTCTATGTACTACCATTAAGTGTGGCTAAGTTGTTGTATTTTTCTTGGTACAAAGTGCTTTGAAGATAGTTTTTACTTTTTTTTTTGTCAATTACAGCTTTAAAAATTGAAGTTTAATAGTTTGAAAATGATATTTTATATGTTATTTGCTACCTTAATTATGATAATTATTACCACTAATCTACTGTCCGGTACCTACTTAGGGGAGGTTATAAAGGTTTTATAGGTTAAACGATGTGTATTTTATCAACAAAAATGACTTAACAGGAAAAACTCTCACACCTTATATTTTATTGGTCGAATTTTGATAATTTATTTTTTATTTGAGAGAGGAGAACTTTTTTTAGGTCTGGTCAGAGCCCGAATTTTCATTTTACTATAAATAGTGCTAGAAAAATAGGTTTGAAAAATAATAAGCATTAAACATTATTCAATTAATTTAGCTCCTATAATTTAATGTTTAAAATCGGGCTTTGATCCAATCTGCAAAATGTTCTCTTATACTCAGTTTAAAAAAATTAAAGGGATCTGTTAATTCTACTGGACGTAATAGTACGTAAGGCACGTTTTTGTACTAAGAACGCGACAGTTCCTACGCCTTTAATCATTAACTCGTTTAAAATTCCATTTCAATGAACAATTTTTTTTGCCCCTCAAACTTTTTATCGTAATTATAATAGCGGGGCCTGTTCAACTGTGGTGAGGGTTCGGGGCCCGGGTTCGGGCCCCTCTCGCCCTGCCCTAGGGACACGGCTCGGTCCTCCAAGACTTATAATGGCTGCTGTGAAAATACACCACACACGATATATTATATTATGTGTATTACAATAAAAAGCAACCAACCTAATACTATTACAGATATTACATTACGATTTACAAACACCGCGATGGCGTAGACGTATGTATATAGGTAATAGCAGGTGATGTATACGCGTATTTTTGGCGTGCAGTAATAATAGTAATAATGATAATAAAAGCAGTGAGTGTTTCGAAAACGAGAGGATGCGGCGAGTCGTATACAGAGAAAGAAAGAAAAAAGAAACGTGCCGTGAAAAAAATAACACTAAACGGTTACACACACGGCGCGATGATGACGATAATAATAATAATAATAATAATAATAATATTGTGTGTATTCGTATATTATGTTGTGGACAATAAAATAAATACTATGATATATAGGTCCTATGTACTATTATTGTTGTATCGGCGGCGGGCTAGACGACCGCGATAAGTGCAATATAATGGGTTCGGTCGAGACGGGCGGGCGACGATGTAATAAAACACGAAATTAATAACGTAACGCGTTATTGAAGACGCATTAAAACTAGATCATCCGTCGTCCGTGATCGAAATGACACAACTCCGTGAGCGCGAGTCGTGGCCGGTGGCGGCTGAGTGATGCGATAGAGACGACGGATGCGACGACGTGTACGAGTACCGTTTCTCATTCATTCGTTTTGTTATATTTTATATTTTTAACGCATCTATTTAGATCGCTGTGTGTGTGTGTGTGTGTGTGTGTGTGTGTGTGTGTGTGTGTGTGTGTGTGTGTACTTATGCGATGTACGAACGGCGTTACGTAATTTTGCCACATTTTTTTTTGGTATGCGCGGGCGAAACACGACGGCGACGACGACGACGACGCATGCCTTTAATAGTTTAATAATAATAATAGTGATAATAATAATAATAATATAATATCGATATGAGATCTTTATGTGTACGAGCCCCGAGCGGGCGCTCTCCGTTTCCCACAAAAACGGCGACATATGTATATCGTATGCTGCACACCCGACGGCTGTGAGCGTCCTTGTCCACGATTATAATAATATTATAACCATCGTAGTCGTCATCTATTATCCCCTATATCATCGTCTTCGTCTACGTACTACACGTCTGTGTATCCATGTAACATATAGTGTCCTATACCCGTCAAATGGCGGCATGTCCCGAGCTGCAGACGAGAGCGACACCTCTCCCCCCCGGACCAATCACCCACCCACTGGCCATGGGTCGTGCTCTGAACACACTCCCGCCCACCCGCTCGCCAGTCGTCACGACTAATATACGCATAATATATTAGGTATTGTAATAATAAATGCCGTTTTATATCACAACCAGCAGACATACGATATAATATTATAATATAGGCATAAGGTGCATGCATGAGTGGTAGGATGGCGAGGGGGTGGTGTCATCACATAATTCGGCGTACATCTCCTTCGTTATCGTTATTGTTATAATATACTGACGACGGGTAATCGACATCGAAACCTTTTTGGTCAGTGGTGGGGCAACGTTGCTCAACCGCTCTCCGGGCCCGTCTCTTCGGGGTATATAATCCCATGGACCATACCCCAAGACCGCATCATTCGCATCGTCGTCTGCCAAGTCACGTACACTGTCTGCAGCTAGTACAGAAATCGCGAATCGTTATCGTGGTTGTCGTCGTTGTTGCCGCCGTCAAAACTTAGCCGTTGCTGTTGCCACTTTCGTCGTCATCCTCAACTTCACTGTAAAACAAATCGTTCGCCGCCCTTTTCGGCAAACTCATCCACAACATGAATGTGAGTAACCTACCCATAGCTGGTGATCTAAACGATATTAAATTTTCGATTTTATTTTTCATTTTTTTTCCTCCGACTGTATTTTTTCTATTATATTTCTACAAATTCGTCATCATATATTATTATACATACATACATTATAATATCATGCATATAAAGTTATATTACGTAGGTATACTTATGTACTATAGAACTATAGTGTATTGATTGGAGACTGCAATAATCGTCAGTCTGATGTGCTCTTACAACTAAACAACTAGGTATGTAGGAAATAACCAAGGAAAAAAAACAATAATATGCCACCGACTTAAGTTTTTAACAAATGATTGCAGAATAACAACATTTGAATGATCTATATTGTAGGGGGATTTATCAACTGGCGTTTAACTAAACCACCAACGTGCAAGGCCAAAAGTTGTCCGTAATTTTAAATCATGTTTTTGAACTCAATATTTTTAAAAGGCCGTGTGGATAATTGATGTATTGTAACTCAAATCAAACACTTACTTTAAAACTTTAAAGGTACTAAATGTAGATTATAGGTACGTTTTAGCTGATATTTTGAAGACATTCGATTTACATAAAATATTATTTGAATACAAAAACGTTTTATTATTTAAATTCTAAACATTGTTAAAGTACCTATATAATACACGGTTATATTCATATTTATTTTTGAAACGATATGTACAATGCATTAACTAGAAATTTAGAGAGAACATAGAAATAGCTACCGGAATATAAAAATATACCGCTAAGGTTTCAAAATAAAATTCAATTGTTGTTACCTGCTTAAATAAAAAGTATTATAAATTATTATTATACTTCATATACGTTCAATATTGTTGTTGATAGTTCAGTTGATTTCTTTTTACGTTTTTAACTAAACATTACTAAATATTTGCCGAAACACTAAGAAAAAAACTCTATATGCACACATTTTTATAAAACTATTGTGGTCAAATCAAAAATTCTTGGAAGTAAAAATATAGATATTGATGATCAAACTAAAACAATTATAATACAAATCCCTCTGTAATTCATTTTGTTGGTATTTTATTTTCCGAATTCAAATATTTTTTAATTGCAAGTTCTTTTTTTATTGGCTTTATTTATCAACAGCAAAATAATTCAAAATTAAACATTTATTATTACTTAGACTGTAATAGTTTAATAATTTTGAGTTTGTATTAAAATATTCTTATAATAATAATAGGTATATATAATAACACAACATACTGTGCTAAATAATATTATGTAATATTCATAGTAAATATTTTATTATGTATACAATTTAACTATTAATAAAGAAGGCATTGTAAGCAATTATTTAAAATAGAACATTAAGTCTAAACAAAGATGATTTTTAATATATGCAAGTTTATGAATTTGTCACATAATATAACGAAATAGTAGATTATCTAATCCTAAACCTAAAACAAAAGAATGTATTTATAATTCTAATATGGATAGAATACTATTATGCTATATTTAAAAAATAACATTATATGTACCTTTGTCTTTATATTATATATAATACACTCTACACGACTTTATTCATATGCATTCATGTAGTATTCATCGTAAAGAGTCAAATATTATAATTAATTATACATAACAAAAAATAATAAGTTTACTCTTGTGCTCCAAATTCGCTTAAAAACGATTAATCATAATGTAATGAGTAAACATTTGTAATATTTAAATATAGGATTTGTTGAATATAAAATTATTTAGCATTTATTATTTATTAGACATTGATTAAACCTAAAGTCTTTGGAATAAACACATTTGCCTGGACCATTGACTAGATAAACCACTAACATGACACTACAAAGTACATATAGTAAAAAGAGTGTTTGGACTTTTTCTATAAACTATTGCAAACTGTCGAAATTGAATGATCTTACAATTTGATATTTCAATGTATCAGGCTATTGAGATATTCAGTGAATATATATACTTAGTTGAGTATAAATAACCACGTACAATAGGTTTTGTATGACATAGTATGTACTACGACTATAAGAGTAACTTTACTAAATTCATATGACAATTAACAATGTACCATTTAAACCAGTTAAAATTATCAATAATATTTTACAGGATAACTTATTTCACCACATGTACTATTCTATCATTTTAATTTTAACTTATAGTTTAAGGGTACAAGTCTTAGAAGCTGAATATTATAATCAACTTATATGAACTTGAACATTTTTTCATATCTATACCGATTTATTATTGAATTTGTTAGATAACTTGATAGAATAGCACCATTTAAAATTAGTTTATATTATAAATTACTTATGATATTTTTATGTATATTTTCATTCATTTTTAAGTTTTTTAACTCTGGTAGTTAAAAATTACATAACTTAAAGTCAGATCAATAATATTAATAATACGTTTATTTAGAGATGTGAGTGCTGTACATTTACTAGGTAAAGAACCAATTTTTTTTAATTATAATTTATTTTTTATCCAAAAAAATGTTGTGTGGCAACTCTAGTCAAATGCAATCAAAAGGGTATACTCTGGGTGGTAAAGAGATATATTTCTATCAACTTGTAATAAACACCAATACAATAATTATTATTCTAATGATAGTTTCTATTTTCTCGATACTGTATGTAATTGTTAAAAGTAAATAATATAAATGCTTTAATTTTTGAACATACAAAAATAAAGGAAATGCTGTGTTCATTTTGATAATTTAATTTAAATTCTTTATTAATTTAATAATGAATAATTAAATATTCATAATATGTATGTAAGTATTGATACAGAGCAATAGATCAATTTTTAGTTATCTATTGTTATTACTAGAATAATAATATAACTAAATTTGTCAAGTATACAACAATACAAATAACAATCGTATTTATTAATAAAAAATATAGCACTAAGATATTTTATTGAATAACCTTAGATTCTATTTTATCGACTTTAATACTTTATTGGTATATTTACTGGTAAATTAACCTATATTTTTTTACTTGAATTCCCCATCTCTACATGTATAATTCAAATACATCTAAAATAGAATATTTTTTAATTTGTTATAAAAATAAAAAAAATGTTCACCCATCTACGGTTTCAGCGTAATTTTAACCATACAATAAATAAGTCTCTTCAAGATATTTTAAATAATCGTCTAATAAAAAATATATAGAAATGAATAACTATTTTTCGTAATTATGTTATTTCAGAGGGCACTAATAATATTGCTTCTATCAATTGTTTTTGTTGTTGCTGAATCACCATATGGTGGTGGAAGTAGCAACAGCAATGGAAATGGTAGAAATGGAGGATATGGAGGCAAAGGACAATACGGTGGAGGAAATGGAGGTGGAGTAGGTTCATCATCAGCCAGCCCGTTTTTCAGCGGCGCCAATCAATATGGATCTCAATCCGGATCATCGGGAGCAGCCAATAATCGTTATTCTTCATTTGGATCTAAATTTGGAGGTAACAAAGGAAGCTATGGAGGATCTAGTTCTCGTAACAATGGTCGATACGGTAGTGGATCGACAAGTGGTTATGGAAGTGGTTCTTCAGGTAGTCTAGGTGGAACTGGAAGATCGCCTGGAGGTTATGGAGGTGGATCTTCAGGAAATTATGGAAGTGGATCGTCTGGAAGTTTTTCAGGTGGTTCACCAAGTAGTTATGGAAGTGGTTCATCGGGTGGTTTAGGTAGTCCTTCTGGATCAACTGGAACATATGGAACCGGCTCTTCGGGAGGTTTTGGCAGCGGATCATCTGGAAGCTATGGAGGAGGATCTTCAGGAGGTCTTGGCAGCGGATCATCTGGAAGCTATGGAGGAGGATCTTCAGGAGGTCTTGGCAGCGGATCATCTGGAAGCTATGGAGGAGGATCTTCAGGAGGTCTTGGCAGCGGATCATCTGGAAGCTATGGAGGAGGATCTTCAGGAGGTCTTGGTAGCGGATCATCTGGAAGCTATGGATTAGGTTCTTCGGGAGGTTTTGGCAGTGGATCATCTGGGAGCTATGGAGGTGGTTCTTCGGGAGGCTTCGGCAGTGGATCGTCAGGAAGCTATGGAGGAGGATCGTCAGGAGGCTTCGGCAGTGGATCATCTGGAAATTATGGAAGTGGATCCTCTGGTGGTTATGGAAGTGGTGGTGGAGGCCTTGGTGGGGCATCTTCAGGAAATAACGATGGTTATGGATCTGGAGGTTCTGGATCGTATGACCAACTTGGAGGAGCCAATGGTAATGGACTAGGCGGATCAGGGAACGATCCTCTCTCGGTAAGTTTAACATTATATATACAGTTTAATTTGATAAATATAACCATAAAATATTAATAAATATTTTTATTTTTATAAAAAGTTTCATCCAATAATTAATTATAAAATTATCCTATACATAATTATTTAAGTATTAATAGTTAATACTTAGTAGTAGGTATAGTCATTTTGTGAAATAAGTACTACATAGTAGATTATTTGGAATAGTAAGTTCCATACAAATTGTTTGGTTTTTAGGGAGGCCGAATGTCGAACTGGTGTTGTTTGATCACTAAATGTGTTCTGAGGTCAAGCATCAGCCGACCTCTCTAGTTCCCGGGTTTTTAGTGACGAATCCCGGCCTCAAATGTACGTGTTCCCTACCAAGCATAACCCCACTACAAAATACTAATGGTCATAGTTGCTGTCTGCTGATGCTTAAGTTCGATAAAAAAAATGATTCTATGCATTCCATATTTTTATGTGCATTCAGCATTCAAGAAAAATATTCAGATTTTGTTACGAATATTCTTAAAAATATAAACTAAGTTATTCAAATTAAGTTTTAAGTGATGTTAAACATAATCTAAATATCCAAAGCTGAGAACATTGTTGATCTCTATAATTACACTACTGTTTAAAGTTTTAAAAATGATTAGGTTTTAAGACACCTATACTTCAAAATTTATTTGGGGTTTGAATTTTGTTTTTGTTTTCAATTTATTATTGACAATTCTGTCAGTACACTGAATGATTATTCTTCAGTAACCGTTAATTTCGTTCTAAATTATACTATATCTGTACTACTCTTCATATTTTTTTTGTTTTTAGGAAAACTTTGATATAACTGTAACTCTAATAAAACAATCTATTTAACTAAACCTAGATAAATATTAATATAATATTTTCTAAAATAAAATCAAAAAAATTTAATTAAAATATAGACACTTGTGTTTTTTCAAATGTTGTATTGAGGTTAATCTTAGCATTTTTTTATAGAAAAATAATTCATTATTCATTACACTCATGAACAGTTAAATTGTTGTCGTGTTTACAGTTAAAATAGTTTAGCAACCTATTGATTTCACAAGAAACAATTTCAAAATTCAACTTTATTTTATTTTTAAATCAATAATATTGTAATGATAATGCCTATATAATATATAATAAAGGTTATTAATAATAATATTTCCTAGAAATTATATTACTTTTAAATACCTTATAATATAAGGCTTATATGACTAGTGAATATGAATTTAGTGTGGTCCATTTATGATGAATTAAAATAATGAATATTTTAGTTATTTTCATTTTAATATTATTATTACAACGTTATGAAAAACTTAAATTTTCTTAATGAATCGATTTTATTATAGAATATTCAATATAATATGTATATTTAATTGTATTATATTTTTTATTCATAAAATCTAATTAGTAAGTTATATTTTGTATAGGAACCAGCAAATTAATTAGTAAGTTATATTTTGTATAGGAACCAGCAAATTATGAATTTTCCTACGAAGTTAATGCGCCAGAATCCGGTGCTATTTTTGGTCATAAAGAAAGTCGCCAAGGTGAAGAAGCTACTGGAGTGTATCATGTACTACTACCTGATGGTCGAACACAAATTGTTGAATATGAAGCTGATGAAGATGGATACAAACCTAAAATTACATATACTGATCCAGTAGGAGGATATGCCGGTGATCGCCAATCTGGAAATAGTTATGGTGGAAATGGGGGCTTTGGTGGTTCAGGAAGCTTAGGGGGAAGTGGGGGTAATGCAGGGGGCCTTTACAATAATGTTAATGGTGGTGGATCTAGCAACAATGGTGCTGCGTACGGTGGTTCAAGTGGTCTTGGTAGTAGATATGGTGGATCAGGAGGTTCCAGTGGAAGTGGTGTAGGAGGTGGATATGGTGGATCTGGTAGTTCAAGTGGGGGCCTAGGAAGTAGCTATGGAGGATCGGGAAGCTCAAACGGTGGTCTAGGAGGTGGATATGGAGGATCTGGAAGTTCAAGTGGGGGTCTCGGCGGTGGCTATGGTGGTTCTGGTGGCTCAAGTGGCTCAAGTGGTAGCACTGGAGGAGGATATGGTGGACTAGGTGGATCAGGTGGTTCTAGTGGAAGTGGATTAGGAGGTGGATATGGTGGTTCTGGTAGTTCAAGTGGTGGTCTAGGAAGTAGCTATGGAGGATCAGGAGGATCAAGTGGGGGTCTAGGAGGTGGATATGGTGGGTCTGGTGGTTCCAGTGGAAGTGGATTAGGAGGTGGATATGGTGGTTCTGGTAGTTCTAGCGGTGGTCTAGGAAGTAGCTACGGAGGATCTGGAAGCTCTAATGGGGGTCTAGGAGGTGGATATGGAGGATCTGGAAGTTCAAATGGAGGTCTAGGAGGTGGATATGGAGGATCTGGAAGTTCAAATGGAGGTCTCGGAGGTGGTTATGGAGGATCCGGAGGATCAAGTGGTGGTATAGGAGGTGGTTATGGGGGATCGGGAAGCTCAAGTGGTGGTCTAGGAGGTGGATATGGAGGATCAGGGGGTTCAAATGGAGGTATAGGAGGTGGATATGGAGGTTCAAGTGGCTCAGGTGGTTCTCAGGGAAGTGCTTATGGAGGATCTGGTAGTTCAAGTGGTGGTGTAGGAGGTGGCTATGGAGGATCAGGGACTTCTAGTGGGGGACTAGGAGGTAGTTATGGTAGCTCCAGTGGTTCAAGTAGTGGTCTAGGTGGATCTTATGGCAGTAATCGTAATGGTTTAGGAAGTGGGTCATCTTATTAATACTATATTTATTGCTCAAAAATGTATGATCATCTTGTTAGAAAATCTAAACTAAAAGTATTTACTTACTAAATGAACAAATAAATATAACTTTACTATTTTTTAGTTGTATCGGTATTACTATTCCGTTTAGAGTATTATAAACATGTATGTTTATATTTACAGATTTTATACTTGTGTGTTTTGCACAGTTTATTCTTTGGTTACTTTACACTTATTTCTGTATACTATTGAGTTACGCATATTTGTATGTATAAATCACATTTCTTTTTTTTTATTGGTGAAATGTACAATTTGATAATATTTTTATTACTATGGCGATGATATGTTTGTTAATTTTGTAATCATATTGTATTTAACATTAATTTAATAAGTTTAATACTTGTTCAATATAATATAATCGTTTTATTTGAATAAACTTTATGTCTTTATATTTTGTCTATGGAATGGTTTTTTTTTAGATTTTGTACTTCTAGCATATAATATAATAGGTAAAAAAACTTTTTTTAATACATAACCAGTGAAATACTGTATACAGATGAGCTACAAATCGTATCTTTTATTAGAGTGGACGAAACTCATTAGCTCTAAAGCAAACATATCTTATCTATTCTATGAACAGTACCTATTAAAAAAATTACTGACACAGAAAAGTAAAAAAAAATCATAAATTCACGTACCAAACTACAATTATTTATATAAATATAAGTATTTATCATGTTTGCGTAAAATGAAACTATGCAGGTAGGTATAGTATTGATTTGATTAAAATTAGGATAAAGGTTGGGTTAAATAGTATCGATGTAACGTATTAACATTGGTTATTATTTTGCAACAATACTTGTAGCAAAGATTTTTATACTTCTTGTTGACCATTATGGAGTTAAAATCTATACCATTATTACATATTTACTTTTAATTGCCTACTTTTATTTATTTAGTATATTTGTATGTACAGTTTAGTCTCGCTAATCCGGACTAGATGGGACCGGACTCTATCCATATTATCGAAAATCTGGATTAAACGGAATGACGTTTTTTTTAAATTGCTAATAAATATAAACAAAAAACTCCACATATATGTATACAAATTCAATATTTATTGATTTAAAATTTTACATTACACATTATTATTGTTATTATTATGATATATGTATTACATATTATGTACAAATATCAATACAAATTTAAAGAAAATAAGACTGAACTCACTTGAAAAAATAATACAAGCACAATACATTTGCAATCGAAACGATAATATCTAAATCATGGGTATTCCAGAACATAAACATTATACATGAGTAGTTAAGTACGAAATATGAATTGTCAGGATTATCCAGGTGTCCGGATTAGTGAGACTCCTCTGTAATTAAATGTCTGCTATTCAGAATTGTTTTACATATTTTAGTTTACAAACTGAGAAGGGGTACTCAAAAAATTGTAATGGTAAAAAAGGGTACAGTGTCTATACAAGCTTTAGAACCCCTTGGTTAAAGAAATTAACCCAGTTTTTATGTTTTTTAATAAAAGTTGGTAACTTATAATTTCAACTTTAATTACAGCAGTTCTCATATCAAACTTATTTCCACCTTAATTTCTACTCATAAAAATGTAAATATCTAAATATCTTTTCTTATTATATTATATATTGGTATACTTTCAAAATACAAATTTAGAATAAACAGATATATTTCATCCAATATTCAGGAAGGTATACAAGTATTTAATATAAATATAATATTAGAGTCATTCGTTTGTACCTTCTTATTACTTTATTTAACGTCTTACAAATTAAAATTAAAAGTATAGTTCTTACTTGGCAAAGGTCATTTCTTATATTTCTCAAAGTACTTTTTTGTACACATGGATTTACTTCACTATTAGTTAAAATTAATTGATGCTAAAAAATGTACTTTGAAATATTAATACATCATTTGTAAAATAGTAGGCATCGTTATCATAAGCGAGTCTCACATAGAGTTAGAATTTTTAAAGGAATCAGTATGTAATAAAAAAAACTTATAAAAATCAATTTTATAAAAAAAGTGTTTTTAATTAAAATCGTAGTTATTATTAATATTAAATTAAGCATTTACAGTGTCACAGTGATATTAAAATTGGTAATAAAAAATAAAGTAAAAATAGTAAAAATAAAAAATATAATGTTGAGTATTATTATTTGAGTAGATAAGACACAGACAAATGCAACAACCGTCGCGACGCGTTGCTGCAATATGTCGTGAAACGGGTTATATACATGCAAAGCGTAGAGCGTCAAGCGTTAGGTCAGTAAAAAATTGTATCAAGTTATATAATTTATTTTTGCGCTTTTATCCCACTACCAAGGTACAAAAACACAAATTCATTTTGCGCTTTTGAGTTATCGAAAAAAAGGTCGATTTGCGCTTTCAGGTTTCACCTAATATTTATAATAAAATTAAATATACGAGTAGAAACGAATATCACCACTCGAATGAGTGAACAATATTAACTCCCAAATGAGTGGCACTCTATTTTTTTACACGCTTTTCGTCGCAAAATATTTGTTGTCACGCGTCACCGATAAATTTAAATTTAATATATTATTATACGTACCATTGCCTATTTAGACAGTGTCCATAACTATATTACTATAATTGTAGTGTTTGGTATCAAATTATTGTAGTGAACAGAGCAACTTTTACCTAGGTACATATTATTAGGTATAGGTACATAAATTACGGTTTATTTCATAATTGTTTCGTAGGTACATACTTATAGTTTATTTTTTTCTAGGAATGAAAATCGGTAATTATTAGAATAATTTAATATTTAATAATGTTGTATATTAATATACCGATTGACGATAAAAAAATACACGATTGAAAATAAAATAATAATTTCATAAAAAGACATTATTAAAATCGCCCACAAACTTTCGGGAAAATGTTCACATATACGTAAATAATAATAATAATAATGTTAGGAAAAAATATTAGAGTGATTATGTAAATATTATGAAACACTTACATTCATGTCATTTCAGCGGCGAGGGGACTGCAGTCCTCTCACCCCCCCCACACAATAAATACGCCATTGTCAGAAACGGTCACATTCGAGTGGTTCATATTATTCTATTGTAATATTAAATACATTATTAATTGTGATTGTTCGTACACATTACGACAAGGAAAAAGCACTCGAAATCGTACACCTCTGCTCACGTCTAGTGGCAGCCGACCATTACAATAATGACAATAATATAACGTCTTCGTGGTGATATAGAACATATCGATTGTGGAATCCGAAGTTCCGTACCACTAAAAAGTACCTACCCAAGCTGTTAATTGGTATACGAAAAGTGACTACCATTCCGATTTGAAGTCTCAGCGTTTGAAACGGCATTGTTTTTTGTATTCAAAAGATATTCGTGCAAAACTGTAGCAAATTTCAACCAGAGTCCGCAGTATTTTGCGTTCGACGCCATCGGCATGAACTTTCAGACCGTGTTGCTGTTGGCCATCATCCCTGTACAACTGTACTTGGTGTTCGACGAGGTCCAGTTAATGTGGGTTGACGACGACAGGACCATCCATTTGCATTCTGTGTCGACGGACATGATCGGCGCGATCAGCATTTTGCTGACGGCCATGTGCAGCGTCCGACTGCGGCACATCCAGCATTCGCTGAGCCGCGTGCAACGGTCACTCCAAATCAAAGTCGACAACCGTGGTCAACAAGCCGACGTTGTCGCGGTCGGCCACTGGTCAATCAAATACCGGACCCGTTGTTGGCTGGTTCCGGCAGTGATCATGTTCGGTTACCTCAAGTACGGTCGGCTAATGGAGCACGGCGAGAAGACCGCTCAGTCGGGTATCGTGGCGTTGCTTAGCACGATATCGTTAGCCGGCAACTATTACGTGACGCTCATGTTTGTGGATCACGTGTTTTTCGTTAAAAGGTCAGTAACACAGGTTATACAACCGGTGCTAGATTTAGCTTGATATCATTTGAGTAACCCGAGTCTTTGAGCGACTTTGCGTTCAGAATAAATATACTTTACGCAAGGATTTCAAATGAATCTAATAGTTAGGTTTTGTTGATTGAATGACACGTTTAAAACTATGTTTGAAAAATTATATTTATGTATAAATACTAATTCACCGCCATAATATACTGTCATGATAGTAGGTTTAGTTTTACTACCCCAACGTATATATTGATAATTATCATCATATTATCAAGAATTAGATAATAGATATTATAAATAAATATATTAGAGTTAAATTGTGAAATTATGTTGTTTCGTGAAATATCTGGGTTCTTAATACACTAACCAAATTAAGGCGAAAACCGAAGATATATAACCATAAGATATTTTATAAATTCTCCGTGCCCGTTCCATTATATTGTGTATATTGGAAGTTGTTAAGATAAATTTAGATTCCTGTGGTTTGTGAACTAGTTTGGGTCGCTACTCTTTTTCGTTATATGTTGTATGGTCTGTTACTCTGTTGTATGTAACAGGTACGAAGATTAAATTATAATAATAATAACAATGAAACACTATCAGATGGTATTAGTCTACAACACGTCTCGTCGCTACAATCCATAAACTTATAAACATTTATCTCGCCTCTATTCACTGTAATTTGAGGGAGCTTATTTCTTGTCGAATAGTGTTATATTTTATGATGACTTTTCTTGTATGCATTAAGTCGGTATAATCAAGTCGTATAACATTTTATTTAAATAAAAAAAATGATTATGTTCACGGTTTATAAATGTACATGTACCACTAACTGATGTATTAATCGTGAGAACAGTGAATATTGTATAGTGTAATTCAAAATGTCACCAAAGTCAATCTGGTAATATTAAATAATAGGTACCTACCTGTTCCACGTTTCAAATTTAGGCACTAGACAGTTGATGGTTTAACCTAATTTTTAAAATGTTGTTTTGTAACAAGTTATATTGAATAGAAAAAGAAAATGTTGTAAAAGTTGTACAAGTTTATATTTTTATATACGTATTTTTGATTTTTATTTTTTGTCCGAATTCCATTTTATTCGAAATGTATGTGACAAATATAAAATACTAAATTGTTCCCAAATGTAATCAATTATCAAAATAATGATTTTTAATCTGTAATTTAGCATTTAACTTACAGGCAATAAAATGTTATATTTTATTAACTATTCTTAGTTTTGGATTGTATAAAATAACTTGTATTATTCTACGCAATTTCTAGATTTAGATAATTTTAATTTTAATGTAAATACATTATAGCTAAAGCAATATGTTAAATTATAACGGTAACAAATAAATAAATATAAATATAGGTATATGGTTGATTGTTGAAACTATGAAACTTACCCAAAGAAATAGTGGATATCAGAGTACTATATTATGTAGGTACGTATAGCCGTATAGGTACCCATGAAATCTGGCGATATAATTATATTGTTTTTAAGGAAGTTTTCACAAAGGAACAACTTAAATTAGAAAAAAAATTTTAAAAATAATACACATATTTAATTTTAACGCATAAGATAAGTTTACAAAAACAATAATTTAATAAATAAATAAATTATAATTTAGAATTACAATGTAAAGGTATCAATACCCATTAGATCCTTGGCCAGCAGATTCTGATGAAAATCCTCCCGGAGAACTTTTTCCGAATCCATTATTCTGTCCAGATCCACCAAGATCCGATTCCCCGTATTGCCCAGATCCAAATCCGTTACCATGTAAACTGGATCCAATACTATTTTGTGAACCATATGGAGAAGAACCTCCCCCATGAGAGTCAAATCCTCCACTATTTTGACCACCGTATGAACCAGAACCTCCACTGGTTTGACCACTGTAGGAACCAGGACCACCACCATTTTGACCACCTTGACCGGCAGAACCACCAGCATTTTGACTACCATAAGAGCCAATACCTCCATTGTTTTGGCCATAGGAGCCAGAACCTCCACCATTTTGACTGCCATAGTTGTTAGATCCTCGAGAACTAGATTCATTTGGCCCACCGAATTGTCCACGACCATTTCGTCCGGATTTTCCAAAAAAGCTATTGAAACTCACTTTAGCGGCTGGAGGAGCATTTTGATTTGGATTAAAATTTCCACCATTGGTTCCAAAATTTCCATTATTACCTCCTAAACCATTACCTCCATATCCACCACTACCTCCTGAACCTCCATTTCCATATCCTCCACTACCTCCTAGACCACCATTCGAATAACCTCCACTACCTCCACTACCTCCATTTCCTCGTCCATTATTACCTCCATTTCCATAACCTCCACTACCACCACCACTTCCACCAAATCCTCCATTTCCATATCCTCCAGCTCCACTTGAACCCCCACTACCACCAAAACCTCCATTTCCATATCCTCCAGCTCCACTTGAACCACCACTACCACCAAAACCTCCATTTCCATATCCTCCAGCTCCATTTGAACCACCACTACCACCAAAACCTCCATTTCCATATCCACCAGCTCCACTTCCACCACTACTACCGCCAAAACCTCCATTTCCATATCCTCCACTACCTCCCGCACCACCACTTCCATATTCTCCACCACCACTGGAACCACTATTTAAACCACTAGCTCCACTTCCATATCCTCCAAAACCATTGTTGGATCCACCATAGCCGCCGCTATTGTCATTAGGGCCACAGTTTATGGCCCCTGCATTTTGACTTCCTGAATTTCTTGTATTTCCATTGAAACCATTCCCATAGCTACCCTTTCCGCCCTGACCTTGGCCAAGAATGCCAGATGCAGGGCCATAACCAGAACCACCATTTGGTCTTCCGGAGGCTGTCGACCTTCCTGTAGAAGCAGATGCACCATATTTTCCATTGGGCGATGAATAACTTCCTTGTCCTCCTGACTGTTCATATTGCTGGCAAATACACAATCTCAATAGATATACCACAATAATTAATTTCTGAAACAAACATAAATCTATTTATTAGTTTATATCCAAACTCACTTGTATAGTAAAGGGAAATATTACTAAATATGTATTAACATAAAATATATTTACCAATAAAGCACATTATGGAACATAAAATATAATTCTCAATAATAAGTAATAACCTATAATTAAATCTTGAATGTAACCTAAATTTCCCCAAAAAATGCTAATTTATTAAACGTATAAATAAATAAAAAGTTAAATGTAATGTTTTTCAATTATTCTAAAGCTCTTAATTAATACACTCTTTGACTTCTATAACCACATAAAACATTCTGTATCAACAAGCACAGCTCATTACTCATTATTAGTGGCATATTTAGGATCTTGGCTTGGGAGTGATGTATTCAATCAGAGTTCAGTGAGTTATGAGGACTCCCTGGCTCCTCCCTCGACCACCAAAAATTACCTTAAAACTATGATAGCTTTATAACGTTATAAACAAAATTATAAATTATGCTCTGTTATCCGAAAGGTTAAATATTTTTGATTCTGAGTGCAGTAAATTAATGTATTGTATTAACTATTTACAATGATTTGTTTTTTTCTATTTTCAACATTTTTGGTAGTAAAAATAATCTGATTTAACCTCAACATCAGGTTAACATATGGTTTTGAGTAACAATCTCAGTTTTTCCATAATTTTTTGTTTGATTTTCTTGACGCTCTTGAAAACTATTGGGAATTTTTTACTTTTGATTCCCTAAAGTACCAACAACATTCACTGTCCTACCAGAAAAGATTTTGATGAAGATAATCAAATAATCTTTACTAGGTACCTTAAAAGGTGGTGAAAGACAAACAAAAAAAACACACATCATTGTAAAATTAATACATTCATTGCACCTATCAGAATTAAAAATTTTAATAGAAGAATGCACACACATTTTTCTACCTTAAACAAAAAAAAAGTTTGATGAAAAGTTAATTATTTATGGCCATAAAATATTTTCAAATTGCATACATTTTTTTTAAAAATTATTTATTTTGAATATTTTATACAAGGATTTATAGGAGGACACAAACTCTCCGTTATTAATTGTTTTTTGTATGCAATGATTGATTGTTGAATATAAACATAACACATCCATTACAATGACTTGACAACTATTGTACAGCAGAGCAATACCCACTACTGTCTACATTTTTCCTTGTAATACTATGTTAATAAAATATATTATATATTAGTTATTACCTACCTTTAAGTATAAATGTATTCAATTTTGTTTTAATAATTAACCTATACTCAGTGGTATGACTATTTTGTTATTTATAGATACATAGCTTACGTTATAGTCATCAACATCTTAAACACAAAATCTAACTCTATATTTTATGTAGGTACTTAAGTCATAAATTAATTATTCTGGCATAATTTTGATATTACGGTGACATACTAATCCATTTAACCTATTCTTAGTTCTTCCCGTGCGGCTAGTTAGTGTTTACCTATGTTATAATAAAATATTGTACCCTTAATACATTATACATATCTACTAATTATTTTATAAAATTAGAATACCCCGTGTTTGTTTTCTCAGAATTAACATAGATCATTTGACCATGCAGTACTCGCATGTATTGTATCCGACCTATTGTGTTACTACTTACTAATGCATGACATTACCATTAATACAACTCAGTCAGCAGTCTACACTATAAGAATTAATGTAAAACGTTTATAATATTTATCTGCTTATTTATGATTAGGGCTGGAATGTATATGTAATAAAAAACCAAAAATATGTACATATTTATGTAATTAAAATGGCCAAAATATGAAATATTAAATAAAAATTATAACAAAAAATAAAACAAAAGTAGTCGAAAAAATTCAAAAATATGTCAACTTGAAAAATACAATTCTATACCTACTTATAAACACTTTCAATTTTTAAGAGTACTTATATTTTCTAAATATAAATGTGTAATACTACAAAACCAATAATTGTGATGATGTAAATTGACAAATTATTTAACATATTAGAATATTGTTGTCGAAATTTTAGAAAAATGTAAACAATAATCAGACATTTTACGAATTATGTAAACATATGTAAAGTACAATTTGTGTCTTATTTCATTGCAAATCACTTGATACGAATTCATCATGTTTTAGTAAAAACATGTATGTATTTACATAATATACATCCCAGCCTTATTTATAATAAATATATAATACTATAGGTAATAATATATATTATACATTATAATATATTTGTATGTACCTTAATGCTATAATGATAATGAATTTACATATTATGCTATTGTTAGCACGTATTACAAATAAGGGAGTCAGAGCGAGGGCAGAGCGGTGTCATTACAAAATCGTATTTCCCAGGAAAAACACAAGTTTAGTGAAATAAACAGATGTCGATCATTTTTGAAAGATGAAACTTGATGTAGGTAGAATGTAGATCATATCACTCAGAATTTAAAATCTTTTTTTCAGAAATGATAATAAACGTATATCTACATAACACACTTTTGTGACTTTGTATATCTTGGTGTTTATTTTTCTGGCTTCTTTTAATGTTCATTCAAAAACTTAAAACTAAAATAAAAAAGATCAAATTACGAAGAATTTTCGAGGCGTCATTGTTTTTCCTACTCAGTCGTTTTTGATTACATTTTTCTATACGTCATATTGTATGGCAATCAGTCTTGTAACTAGAAATATGCTTAATTTTTTACCTTTAATAAATAGCCCATACACTCTAAACCAAAATAACTTATATTAAACAATTTTTTTTTAAATGTTAAAATTAAAAAAAAATTGAGGTTGAAAATTAATATATTTAACATTTAATTCATATATAATAAATAATACAAAATACATTTTAAAATTTTATGTCAACAACCAAAATAATAACCAACATTCGTTGACCGTTACAATCATAACATTTTGTAATTACATTATTTTATCAACTAGTTTATACTTCGTAGAATATAAATAATGAAATGAAAAATATTTATTTTGAAACATTTTTAACGTTGTATTTTAAATACTGCGCAATAATCAAGAAATATCAAACTACAGTAATACGAACTAAAAAAGTCGTAAAACAAAACTGTTTTGGTTAGGTCATCGCATCTAAAAAGAAACTGTTTTACCATAAGAGGTGTGCAAATGTGCAATGATGATATTCTCCTGCAGTAGTTAGATGGACGATGACTCCACGACAGATAGATAAATTATCGTGTATAGAACAGGTAACCTAACCTGACGGATTGCTCTGTATGCTCAAACACTTTTCATGAAAGGAGTGTATTATTATCTAGGTACTTGATAATAAGGAGAATGAGTAATAAAAGTCAAACGGTTGCAGGTGTCTGTAGTTCTTAAGTTGGCCACTGTACTTATGTGGCTATGTATAGTACCCACGCATGCATTAAAATCGTGACACAAAATACTTATCGAACCAAGTTAATTTAATAAATATGTCGACTCTTAGTAGCTCGAATAAATCACATTTCAGAAAAATTATGTAAATAAGTTAAAAGCAATAATGATGATATCGAAAATTTATTTATACCACCCAATTGTATAATGAACAATATAACTAATAAAAATGTATTAAGAGGACTCCACACCCGCACGTGTTGTCTGTGTCTTACAAGTACTTAACATGGCAAATGTACTCTCAGCAGATCACTTTTAGCTCTGTTAGGTTAAAAACCACAGTGAATCGACACATTATGAAACTTGATGGTAAGAACATTATGTGTGTTTCTTACATTGGTTTTTTACGATATACTTCAATTTTTTAGCAAGTTTTGAGTAAATTAAAAATGCTCATAATTCACTTAAAAATTGAACCAATATACGAACACAGGTAATGTTCTTACTATCGAGTTTCCCAATAGGTTGATTCACTCTAATTTTTAAACTAACAAAGCTAAACGCGATCTGCTGAACGTAAATTTGCCATGTTAATTAAGCACTTGCAACACACGCGGGTGTCCTCTTAAATAAAGAAAAACAATAACCGTATTCATCGATTTTCAAAAAAAAATAACATCCAAGTTATGAATATCTATAAGAATATAAATGTAAATTCAATAAGCTTTGAGTTACCCGGAGTCGACTGTATAACAACACTACAACAACGTAATGCAAGTAGGCGCTTTTATAGCCTGGTTCATAACGGGTAGGTACGTCGTTTGTCGTATCGTGTCGTGTGCCTTTTATCGTATTCCGACTGACCGTTGTAATCACGGTATCAACACTCACTATAAACCACGATCAACCGTGAAATTTACCGCTTGCAGAGTTGGGCAGATCTCAACTCTTGGACACGACACGTCACGACCCACGGCGTGGCTGTGGACCCGTGGTTAACGCGTGGCCTGCGGCCGTGTGACAGGCGGAACACCCGGCAATGTCGTTAAGAAAATGCGATCGTTACCTCAGCGGTCATCATCGTTGCGGACACGCGGTGGCCCGGCGTGCGCTTGTCGGCGATTGGCGGGGCGCGTCCGGTTCTCGGCGGTCACGTGGACGAGATGGACGGCTGTCGTGGCGACGTCGTATCGTAGACCCGGCTGGGGCGTAGACGTGTGTAAGTGCGTCGGAAGGCGGTTGAGCGAACGACGGAGACGACTGTGTGGTTGTCACTTAAACGGTCGGAAGAGTACGAGTGTTGTGGATGGTGCCGCGCCCGGCGTTATATATACGTCGCGCGCGGCCAGACAAAAGTGTGCTGCGACTCGCGAGCGTTTCGTGTGCGGCCTTCCGAGCCGCCGAGGAACAATAATGAATTAGAAAATTATAATGAACGATTATGATGTCACTCGCCGCAACCTTTTTAGCGCCGTTTATGATACCCGTCACGAAGGGTCGTCTCGACGCGCGCGAGCACAATAGACGCCGATGACGTAGTCGCACGCGACGCGCCGTGCACAGTCGTTCAGACAAAATCTGGTTGGGTGGCGGCGGTGAATCGGTCCGCTGTAAAAGCTCGCCGGCATCGGTTTAGGGCCTTGAGTGGATGACTGCCGATTCACACCCATTATGTCATATTATTATTATTATTGTAATCGCGGCCCGCGCGGGAGAAGTCTACGGCAAATTCGCCGGACGAGACAAACGGAAAAAAGGAAACCAGTCACCGCAGACGATAACATTTATATATATTAAGCGTAATATAGGTAGGTATTATAATACAAATCGTCTCGAGGACTTTGCCGTCGTCTGTCAGCTCTCCGTCAGTCACTATCACGCACGACGACCTTCAGTGCCCGTCAAACCGCCACCGACTCACCACCCCCCACGTCCCGCCTACCACATTAAGGTGACTCGTAATATTATAATGTGTGTATAGACACTCAATAGGTACGCCAAACCTATAGAGAAATGAAAACGTTTGTAAATACATTTTCAATACCAGTTAGTGATTTTGTTTCTAAAAATGATCCTGTCCGGAAGTATTGTAGAAATTACACGTTTACTTGCTTTTACTATCAAATTATGATCACATATTATTACAACATATAACTATAATTATATAATTAAAACAATATGGCCGTGTACAACAACAGAACAAATGTTCCAATATCTCATTGCATTTTTATTCATTTTTCTTAACTTATCTCTAACTATACTAAAATACATAATAATAATATACTGTAGTGTGAGTGTTATGCACTCGTTAAGCATCAATATGTAATTAATTTGATATAGGTATACTGGCGACATTAGTACTACGATACCAGGTACTGCAATATTTTGTATCTATTAACTATAAAATAAGTGTAAAGCAAGTAGGAAGTGGATAAATATTTCTATATTGATGTTTTTTGTGTATTTTAGTTTTATTATTATTATTATTTATTTGTATTTGTATTATGTATTTAATGTTCACACATTTAAATGAAAAAAAGAAAAGTTTCTTGGATAAAAGCCTGTTTGGGTTCTAATTTAAAAGTTCAAATTTTAACATAATTCGTCAAATCACGAAAATATGTAAATCATTTTGAAGTTCAAAACTCGTTACATTTTTTTTTTTTATTTTTTTTATTTATTAAATTTTTATTGTTTTAACATAATCTTTGTTTTTAAAATTTTTTCTTTTTATATAATATAGAGTAAAAGAGTGTTATAATAGTGTATAGGATAATTTATAAATTGTTTTAATTTAACTATTTTTTTTTGATTTTAAAACCAATGGCTGAAAATGTGATACAATATTCTCTCATATAGATACAAGAAGTTTTTAATACAATAATACCTACTGAAAATTTGAAAAAAGTTTATAGCAACGCCACATACATTTTTATGAGTTTAATAATTTTAACAAAATAATCAAAATATTAATCTTAAAAACTTTAAACTTGCCATCAATGATTAAATTAACAATATTTAAATAAATCATAAAATAGCGTTAGAAATATAAGCTGACAGGTCGTCTCCGCTCAGAAGCGTTTTTTATCGTACCGACACATAATATAAAAACCATTGAAGGGATTAGGGACAAGAGCAATACCTGTAAGAGTTAATACCGACACAGTGGTTACTGATTAACTATAACTGATAAACATGACAGATAACTTGCGTCCGAGTTACTAATTACTATTATCACTAGGACAATGGGAAGAATTTTATCTGTGGTGTACTAATAATACTATTACAATTATTTAATAATTAATTTCAATTTATCTCATCAATAATTTTTTCCCGTAAGTAAATAGTAGTATGCACGCAGGCTCAGAATTACTAGACGCATACACATTATATACCTATATAGATTATAGAATAATTTCGCAACTTCTCGCGCGAAAGCTGCAGGCATTCTAAACAGGACACTTGAACACGGTGCCTACTGCACAATATAATATATTTTAAGGTTATTGTCTTTTCAGAGTGTTGAACAAACTGAATGTCCAGGTAACGGATGCATTCGGCTCGGTTTCGGCATCGTTTCTGTCGGGATTCTCCGTGTCTGCCGCACGACTCGCGTACCTGGACATATGCGACGTTTGCACAACGCTGACGAGAGCGTTCCAAACGCAATTGTTCCTCAACATCGTGGGCAACGTGTTTGGCGTCACGTTCATGATGCTCTCCGCGTTTAACACGCTCATGTCCGACGGCGCGGACACCATCCGAATCACGCTGTACTGCCTGTACGAATCTCTGATACGCATGCTGCAGATGTACTTCATCATTGACGCTTGCCATACGGCCGTCGAACAGGTAAGTGTTAACCGTGATATTTACTGATGTATTATAAATATTATGATAACAGATTATAATGCAACCTGCCGGCTGCCGATGACGCGTATGTAAGTCTTGTCGACCCGACCGACTTTATTGTATTGTACTACTTCTCAAAGGAATTATAAATAATTCATTTACTGTACGGTATATATTATACACTCAATACTGGTACCTATATCGTTTTGTTTGGGTGGGAGCATTTGGGTTTGAAAATAGCTTTGAAGAAATTATCAAATTTTGAATCAGACAATTTCATACTTTAAACGAATAATGGTAATGACGCTGTAGTTTGTAAGTAAGAAATAATATTTATTTAAAACAAAATTAAGCAAAAACGACAAGTAAATGAGTGGAGTTCAAGCACAATTTGTTCAATTTGTTTTGCTTACTATACATATAGTACCTACAGGAACTTAAATTATAATTGGTACAATTAATAAGTTAACAGCCGAGTTGGGTCACACAAAATGTATTTTTATTATTAAGCACTACCCTTCTATTGTCAATATAACACACAAAATATCTTCAGAGAAGTTTTTTTGGCTGGTTAATATACTAAATATTCTAAAACTAGGTCCGTCGGCGCTCTCTCTCTCTATCTTTTTCTAGTTATAGGTATATATAGCTATTAGCTGTATATTGTATAGTATATAAATAGATATATAATAATAATTAATTTTTAACATATTAGATATTCTAATGATTAATATTACTCTTCACCAATATATTATAACTATATGTGGAAGGCCGTATATGGATTCTACTCCTCCCTCTATAAAAAAGGATATCTTGCCACTCCTCTCCTCAAAATATGTACCTATATAGATAATATATATATATATTTATTTGAGAGGTAGAGATTGAATTAAAAATGAGCCTTAGCGCGGCGCGACGATTTTGCTTAAGACATGGTCTTATCGAATTGGTAGCTGTGCTGCTCGTTCCGGAGACTGTTTTAGAATGTTATGTGTGTTTTCATAAATTAAATTTCATGAGAAAAAAAATTTAAGATCCCTGCGAGTTCAATGTTGAAACATACATTAAATAACCAATAAACCAAATCCTCACGTTTTGGTACTTTCGTATTCCTTATACTCAAAGGATCAAAAAGAGTTCAGCTTTAACCTATATGATCGTCTCATACCCTCGCACACGACCCTCTAGGTATACGTAATGATTCTCGTCAAAGACAATTATAGAATTAACGCTTTTAGCATTACTTTAATGAGGTACGATGGTATACGGTTGTTAGTTTAACGTTCGTTTCTTCTGAAACAGAATTACTTGAGGTTTCGAACACCACTGCGCAAATGTGCAATTCAGTTTGGAAAAACTTATTCCACTCAGTGTACGTAAGTGCCATATTATGTAGTATGCCCCTGCGTTGTTCCTTTTAAAAGGTAAGAACGCCAAACTCGGACCAAGTTTTTGGTCGGAAACAGTTATAATGGTATAACAATTTAAAAACAGTCATAAAATAAAACACTTAGCCCGTGTTAAGTTGTCGCGTCATTTGAGTACAACCGTCGCACCTACGCTTCTGCCGAGTTTCACAACAACGGTACAGTTCGTACCTGCGAGTGCGGCGGTGTTAAACAATTAAATATAACGTCGACTCAGCGCAATTTGCTTCGTTTGCCAGGCCTAAATTAATTGATTACTGCCTAAAATATATTTCCATATGAAAACTACATATTATATAAATTATAATTTGAAATTTGAAATTGACGACCGTCTACAATAAACGACGGTGTCATCGAAAAATACACTAAATATATCGCAGGCATACGAATAAATTACGATCAAGTCCGCGTATAGATTATACATGATAACCTACAGCTTTTTAGCCTGTCCTTTCATACTTTATTTTAAATACAGACGGATGGAATGGTTATATGTCTATTTATTAAACATAAATCTAATAAAAATATTGCTTTAGTTCATAATTTGCTTTAATTGAAAGTATTGATTTCTTATGAAAACATTAATATTGATCTACTGTTTAGGCGAATTCCATTAATATCACATTTCAAAAGAAAATTAATGAATATCATCAAGTAAACCTCACAAAGAGAAAGGTATGTAGCTAATATAAAAAATTATAATATTATAATACATTATATATATATTAAATACTTGTTCTGCATTCCTCAGTAATTATAAAAATAAAATCACACTTTTTGAGTATACTGTTGTCCTGAAATATTAAGTTATCAATACGACGCGACGCTTCTAACATTAAAATATTTTTTTGTCAAATCTTTAAAATTAAAAGCATTATATAATTCATTAACAGGACATTTCATCCACAATAAACGTCGTATAAATGATAAATCGACATAACAAATAAATTAAGATAAAAGAATCAAACTGTTGACGAAATGATTTGGTACAATCTTTTGGTTTACAATACTATACAATAAAGTATTATCATTAAGTATATTATATTGTATACAATAAAAACTTAATGGCATTACTCATAAATTATAATTTATCTAATTTAGATTTTTATTATTTTAAGTTAAAAGAAAAAATTAGTAGGCATTTTTACTTTAAAGTAAAATTAATACTTTTTTATTTGTATAGGTACAACTATTCATTTTGGAGATGTTGGATCATAAAATAGAGTTTGTTATTTACGGTTTTATTTGCCTGGACTTTGAAATGTTTGTATCGGTATGTCAACATAAGTCTTACCATTATATAGAATGTATTTTGTGAAATTTTAAATATTATAATTTCAGATAATAGGTACCATAGCTACGTATTTTTTGATTTTGGTACAATTAGGATCTTCACCTGATGTCTTGGTACAATCGTTTAACGTAACGTCAACAACAACAACAATGACACCCGGTGCATTCAAAACAAAATCAAATTATACTACTCGCACTTGAATAAAACAATTTCATAAAAATGAATGTATTTTAAATTTTAGAATGTAATATGTTGGCTGTTTTTAAAATGTATTTTATTGACATATTATAATTACAAAATATGGCACGCATACTAATCACGGTAACCATTAAGTTGGGTATCTTTAGAAAAATAAAAATAAAATAACGGTATACTTTAGGTATAATTTGGCAAACATTTGTGTATACTATATTAGGTATATTATAATTTAAATTACACTAAAATAATTGTTACTATTGATTCACATTTAAAAACGCTAAAATTAGTATGTTTTCATATTTGTTTAACATTAACCTTAAGCCTATGCAACTAAGAGAATAATAACAAGGTTTTTAGATCTGATTTTCCAGGTTCATTGTTGAAGGCCACAATTACTGTAGCATTATTACATTTGACGTTTGTCCTTTGATTAAAAACATAGGAAACTGTCAAACAGTGTTAATGATTTACATTTAACTATTGCAACCAAAAAACTTTCAAATATAATTATATAAGTATCACGATCGTGATTTGAAAATTAAAAAAAAGCCACATGAATAATATTGTTATTTGTTATAAACTTATCCAATGACACCGATTTAGATTGAAGTATTAAACCATTGTACAATTAAATAATATAGGTGTATTGCACTATTGCAGTATGTATTATGTTTATTTAATAAATATTTTGTTTAGATATGACATATCCACATATCATACATAATCTAATGTATCCACTATATATACTTATTATAAGTTATGTGCTCTGTGTGTTAATTAATTATTATAAATATTGTAGTATAGAATATAATGTTTTGTTAATTCATAAGATATTTTTTGATTTTTATAGCTATATGTAGTAACTAGTAAGTACTTACATTGGGTGCATATCGGCTATCCGTATAATTTGCTAATACGTGTGGATTCTAAATGTAGTTGAAATCTGTTCAAATTGTGCTTTTGGATGAAGCCCTACCCCTAAAAAAATATTTCTTATAATAGATTTATACATTTTATAGCATATCTATTTGTCACAAATACACTACAATGACTAATGTTTTAGATTCTGAGCAAAGCGATGAATGTATTGATTTTACAATAATGTGTGTTTTTATATTTATTTATTTGTGTCTGTCATCAGTCATCACGGTTTCTTGTAGTAAAAGTGCTTCGATTTTCTTAAATAGCAGTGTTTCTGGTAGGAAAGTGAATCTAGTTAGTGCATCCGGGAGGTTAAAATTTAAAATTCCCAATAGTTTTCAAAATCAACAGGAAAAACGAACAAAAAATTAAGGAAAAACGGGAATTTTTACGCAAGACCAATTTTCGAAAAACTCGATATTAGTTTTTACTTTTTAGTATAACTCTAACAAAAATGACAGAAGATACATGACATTTTCATTAAATATTTGTGTAAGCATTTTCTATACACCATACAATTTTCAATGTATATTGATTTGTGTTGAACTATTTATAGGCATATTAAATTTTCGATTATTATTTGTTTTTTTTAAACTGAAGTCGATAAAAAAATTTTCACTCCGTCAAAAAACTTGAAAATGTAATACAATGTTCCTTGTCAGTTGTTGTTAATGGAAATTAAAAAAAGTTGAGCGTAAATCCACAATAATTTGAATTTAAACTTAGAATTTTCATAAAATTCGTAAAAATCAAGAAAATTTGCAAATTACCTTTAGTTAGAAATTCATAAAAATATTTTTATTTATATCTAAGATTTAAAAATTTAATACAAGATTCCTTACTAGTTTGTCTACCTTCATCAAAAAAAATTTCTACCGAAAAGTCAAATTAAATTTTTATAAGCGTTTGAAGTTGAAATTTTTACAACATTAGATATTCGCTCGATTTTTCTTTTAGCGATTTTCTTATTTTGTTGTCATTCAAAAACGAATTACTTTAGACACTTGAAATTTATACCAAATATTTATTCCATCAATTCATATACTCGATAACATTTTCAAAATATTCTGACTTGAAAACAATTAGTCTGTTGACGGACATTTCCATTTTCCTTTATTTTAAATTTTTTTTTCTATAAATGTCAATTAAATTTTATTGGTTGGGTCAAAAAACTTCAAAATGTAATACAAGACTCTTAATAACTTGTTACAATAACAGTTGACATATATTAAAAATACATAGCCACGATTTTTTTTTAGAAGCAATTAAAGTTCAAATTTTGAAAATATTTATCAAATGGAAAATTGAAAATGATTTTGTAGTTAAAAATGTATAAAATATTCAATTTTTATAGCTTAGGATTGAAAATTTAAAACCAGGTTCCACTTAAGCAGTTTTTACCATACCTAACCAATAAATCTAAAAAATATATTAATACAGTTATTTTTTACAGACATTTGAAGTTCAAATTTGGACAAAATCGAATATTAACTCAAACAATAATGATTATCATTTTGTTATAATTCTGTTCCAAAACTTTTCAAATTCAACCTACCGGCTACCATATTAATAACATAATATATAATAACAATATAAAATATCTTAAACTGACATACCGTCTCCACTCAGAATCGTTTTTCGTATACAATGATTTGATATCATTAAATTCAAATGTAATACCATCCATTACAGCGACCTCTTAAACACCTAATGTACATCAGAGCGACATCCACTTATCCGCTTTTTTTTCAAATTCGATTATTATATTATGTTGGAATGTTGGATATTAATAGTTGTACCGTCACATAATAAATTAAAAATGGAGATAATAATACAAGGCATATAACATATAACATATAATTTTATGTAACAAAAACATAGGTACTTACCTACTCACTATTTATAGTCTATTATTTTATTAATTAAACTAAATGGAAGCGTATTTTTAGACAGATTGTGTAATCAACACAAACGTACAATAATTGGATAACTTGTCACAAAAAGTATGAAATTAATACTACACAAACAAGTTACGTCATTGATTTAATTAGCCAAAAATCAATTTAGTGTTATTATATTGATATTTGAACAATGTAAAAATACTTCTATTATGGATATTATTGCAGTTTATTTTATTATTTTTAATATAATTAATCAAATTTATGAAAAATTATTTAAAAAACGATTCTTCGCCGGATAAAGGTGTTTTTGTAGTAGTATAGGATTTCTGCATTTGGTCATCACTTTTTAATTGACGATTATAAAACAAACATTCACTTTGTGGCACGTACTTATCCACGGTTTTCATAACGGTTTCCGGGAAATCTCCAGCTACCATTCTAGTTTATAAACATCAGTTGTAGTTTAATAAATATATCAATAGAATGTGAAAAATAAAAATCATATTTTTATCTTACTGTATTATGTCTTCTGGGAAACAACAATTGATAGCCTTGATGACTTGAAATAATTCTGTATTTATCTCCGGATTAATATTTTGAATCATTTTCAAATGGCCGTTAGTAATAAAACTTCGCCGTGCTTGAGAATTATTAGGTAATATCTGTAATACATTGAACAATAATAATTACATTTAACTACAGTGGTACAGCAGTTCATTGCTCATAACTCATAAGTAACAATTCGATGTTAATTGTGTGTGTGCCTATTTATTAATTTATAGACATATTTTTTAATATTATACCTATACATAGACAATTTAATTATCTTATAACTCCATACGTCCTTAATCATTGGAATCATTGTCACCTAAATTATTTAAACAATTATTTGGTAGGTGGAAAAAATGTCCACGGAAAAAAAGTCCAGGAAAAAAATTAAATATATATGACATATGTGAACACATGTACCTATTCTCTACTTTTAATTAGTAATTAGTAATTCATAAATTATTATCATAGCCAATATAGGCAATTTCATATGCGAAGACTCAATTAATAAGAAACTTTTTTCTTACCTATTTATTCAATGTACAATTTCAAATATAAATAATTGTATGTTTGATTATGGCGTGTGCTTAACTATTAATTACATATAAAAAACAACTTTTAATAGAAAAAAAATGTAACTATAAATTTGAACGCAGATGCGTAACAAAATGCTATACTTAATAAATAGTTTTAAGTTACAAGTCAAAAAATATCAGGGGTATAAGTATAGAACCTTAGGTATATATACACCACTTTTATACAAAAAATACACATGATAATAATTTATAACATTATTTTCATTATAATATATTATATTTTGTTATAGGCACAAGCACACAGTAATTACTCATTAGGAGTATGAGACATGAGTATAGAGGTACACATTTATATTTAATTTTTTTCTGGGCTTTTTTTCCGTGGTCTTATTTTCCGCGATTCATTATCTATGCTTGTGAGCCCGTGTTTGTCACAGCAACAAATTTTGTATTGTATATACAATAAAAATATATTTGTTTAGAGTTAGGAAACCGGAATTCAAGGAACTATACGTATACATTAATGCACAGGGACGGATCCAGGGGGGCCAGACATATTATTTCCCAAATTTTTTTAATAATTCTACAGATCCAGCAGATATTACTAATTTCAAATTACATATATGACTGATAATATAATATATTATTATACGTATAATTCTGGGGTGCACAAACTAAGATATTACTATCTTAGTTCACGGTGGACAGTGATTCCAATATTGTAATTTTACATTGACAAAAAATTGTGGACCCCCTAGATATTTGTTCTGGATCCATGCCTGGGTCCCCAGGAGGGGTAGTCGCCTACTCTGTCCCCTCTGTAGTACCACCTATGGGTACACGTCATAATGATTGTCCCATAACTTTAAATTAATCACATTAATAACTTCATGTGACACGTATAATCAGAGACAAATATGAAATAAAATATAAAAAGTAAATTAAGAAATACTTATTACTATGCTTATTTTTTCAAGTATATGTATCATTATTTCGATAGGGGTCGACGGTGTCAACAATTTGTCTAAAACATTAAAATCATCACATTTTTTCAATATTTGTTCCAGAGCAACCAAACATTTGTGTCGGCTCTCGCTTTCTATTCTTGAATCCAAATAAACCTGTGTAAAGAATAAATATTATAAGCAAATATTGCAATTAATTGTTGTAGTTGTATCTTACGTTTATGATATCAGTTACAGCGCCACAAGAGCAAACAGACCTCGCATGTTCAGCACTATGTTGTCCTATCATGCCTAACGTCCAAACAGTCCCTGCTTTCGTTAACTTGTCCGTATCACTTTTTAAAATAGCAGTCAAATGCATCAATACCTTATATATATGTATATATATATATAGTTAATAGATTACTTCTATTATGTACAATTAACCAATTAAAAAATGCATTTAAACCTGGGATTGAATTATGGCTGATGCAAGTTTTGGTGACATTGCGGCAATGTATCCTAAAGCGTGTACAGCAGGATTAGGAGACAAATTTTGTGTGCACGAAATAACATTTAACAGCTTATCTATTCCACCACTATTAACAACCATTTGAGCAATCTATAAAAACAAAAAATGTATACATTACGGCTTATACAAATTTTATATGAGAATAATATGGTGGTAAACGTGTGTGTATTCGGTTATAGGTTATTATTATTAGTTATTATTTATTATTATTATAGTTATTAGGTTATTACCTATGTGTATTCCGACATTGATATTATATTGTCACTTACTCGTGAACACAAGATAATACATTATGAAATATATTATATAAATAATATAATAGCTGATATAATATAATATAATATATTTTTCATATAACAATAAATAAATTTGAATAAAAAATGAAGTTATTATAATAAAATATTTGATTCAATTATACAATTTAATGATTTCGACATAAATAAAATACTGATGTGTATTATAATATGGTTGTACCTGAACGCTATGTTGTACTACTTCGCGAATTACTTGGGCCGAATTGTTACGTATCGATTCGTCTGGATGTGCCATCAAAAGTAATATTTCTGGGAATAAGTTTGACTCAATTGCATTTTCAGTTAAGTATAATGAATGCTTAACAATGTTTTTTATTAATACCAATGCACTTTTCTAAGATAACAATTGTTTAAAAAAAAAATCAAAACATATAGTATTTTCTTTATATAATTAAGTTATTTTTATTGTATATTACGCATATATAAATATACTCGTAATTTGTGTAAACATTTTACACAACTTAAAATATAATATGTTGACAGGGCGATTTTTTAAGCATACTCGTCCCATTTTTACGTTTAAATTATGTGCATATATTCAAATTCTAACTTTCGGAATTTTTAAGTGTAGTTAAAGACGATATTTTTGAATTCTTAGATTTATCACAGCATTTAAAGAGTATCCTGTGATGATAGAAGCATTGGTTTTTCAAATGAGAATCCACATGTTTTAGTGTAAAAGATGATTTTCCTGAAAATTATTACTTATTGAAAACGAAAATTGAGTGCACAATTTCTGAGTTATTCTACTTTATAAAATACTTATATATAAGTATTTTCTTTATATTATCTATTAAAAAATGCACATGCTCAATAATATTCAAAGCAAAAGTAAATAATATTCTTTTAATAAACTATCATCATTAGTATTTTAAGTAGAATAACTCAAAAACGTTTTGTTCAAATTTTGATTACAATGCGTCAACATTTTCAGAAAAATCATCTAAATATTTTAAAAAATATCACCTTGAACTTCATTTAGAAATTCCAAACCTCAGGATTTGAATACATGCATAATTTAAACAAAATGGGGTAAGCACGCTTAAAATATCATCCTGTATATACATTATACGTATAGGAGTAATGTAAACTTTATTAAACACACAAACATTAACTTGACCTTTAAAAATCTAATTTAGTTTCAATGGCATCATAGTCCATAAGGTGCACCTTATGGAGGAGTAAACATCCATTGTTTAATATTATCTTTTCCTAATCATCATTTTAAAAATGGTTATAAATTATAGTTATTAAACCATTAGCACAAATGTGTAATTTATACTAAATTAATGAATGTCAACATTGTCCGATAATATAATGGATTCTTTTTGGGAGTTTAAAATTGAAAATTTAAAAAAAAGTAATGTATAGAATATTAATGTAGCAAATTATATATTAACATTTATAAATATATTAACATATATGTTCAATTAAATGTAATGTAAACAGTACATAGTTGCTTAGCAAATTACACATATTGTTTAATTTATTCATAGGAATATTATTTTTAATAATAAGTCAGAGCAATGTAGTTGTATGCGTCTAGAAAATACTTAATCAATTATAATAACTATTAATTATAATGAAAATGAAAATAATAATATACGATAGTATAAAATTGCACTATATTACCTGAACTTTTTTATCAATAAAGTTAGGCATCAAAAAAGTTATCACATGAGGTAGAGTTGGCACATCCACAATTTTTATAGCTAAATCTTCGTTATTTTTGGCTATCTCATCTAATGCAGTTAAAGCATATAATTTTAAGCTTTGTTGTTGTTCTTTTAAACATAGAACAATTTGAGGTAATACACCTGAAAATACAAAACATGTATGTTATTCCAGTGTTTATAAATATGTTCCAGTGTAGGCAGAACTTGAATAGGTATAATATTATTCAAACACACATATTGATTAACTGTTAATTTATAAATGTTCGTCTGATCATTTCGCTAAATAAAAAATTATTTTTCACTTAAATTTATAATTTCGTCAAACTTAGAACTTTTGATGTCTATAAAAAAAATGGTGCCTATATATTTTCGATATTTTTAATATGCTATAAATTATAAAACCGACTTATGAAAACTTGTATTTATTTTTTAAGATTTAGCAATTAAAATTGATAATTTTAAGAATTTTAAACAAAAAAAATGTACAAAC
Source organism: Myzus persicae (assembly GCF_001856785.1). Classification (NCBI taxonomy): domain Eukaryota; kingdom Metazoa; phylum Arthropoda; class Insecta; order Hemiptera; family Aphididae; genus Myzus; species Myzus persicae. Next base: position 335,356 of record NW_019104089.1, on the reverse strand, counting down.
TATTTTACTGTTCCAAAAGTTGTTCTACATATTCCAAACACACCGGAACAATCTACGCACGCACTGAAGATACACATGTCAATGGCACCGTCGTGACCAACCAAAAATAAAAATTGTGATATTTTACTCAAAGCACACTTTACACTTATAAGACGTTATAAGTAATAACTGTCACGCCTCGTAGGTAGAGTGGCCTGATTTCATTAATTATTGTTTTTGGTGGAATGAAGATGATTTTCACAGGATGAATTGGACATAGGTTCTTGATTAGGTTGCATAAGACCAACACTTATGAAAGTTGGTCGTGATATTCAAAATTGTATTATATGGTTTAGAAATAGAATTTTAAAGACCATAGTTCAGCGTATTGCGTATTGTCAGAAAAAAATTACAAATAATAATAGAAATACATACTAATATACCCTCAGAAATAGTCACCCTGTTACCCCATGTCAATGCGGACACACAGTCGTCAAAATCGTTTTTCATATGTTTGCAGGTACAATGATTTATCATTAAGTTCGAATTTAACAAATCCATTTCAATGACATATGCTCAATGACAAGATAAACTCAATACCTATTAAACAGAATCTTATATCATAGATTTTAAAAGTTGGTTTTAGTTCATTTCCGTTTGAAAAAGTAGCTTCAGATCAGAATTTATTAAAATCTCTCCAATATTCAAAACCTGACTAAACCCATTTTGATCATGGATTGTTTTTATGTTCACAGAACATTTAATAATGCAAATTTATAAAGTAAATATCAACTATATATTATAATGATAACCAAATCCATAAAAATAATTTAGCACATATTTTAATTAATTATGTATAGTTTTAATAAATACCATAGTCAACGATTAGTTGTGATAGTTTTACGTCTAGGCGGGCAATGCAGGTAATTGCTTGCATAGCTGCTTCTCTGACAAAAGAATCAAATTCTTTCATGCACATCAAAATAGCGTCTATTCCTCCACATTCTCTAATCACGATTTCAGTAATTGCAGATGAATATTTACTAAGATTTTTAACAAGGTTCATGCAGTTTTTTTTATAATATTTCTATAAAAAAAAAAAAATAAAACATAAAAGTAAAAGTATTATATTAATAATAAAAATTTTATTTCAAAAACAGGTATCCAAAAATGTTTGTATCTTTTTAAATTTATATTTAATTTGCTTTAGTATGAACTATAGTTTATGAGAAGTTACATCTATAAAGACAACTTTAAATAGATTCCTAGAAAATCAAGAATGTTATTTTACCTAACCTTACGTTTGGTAACTTTAAGTAATTTAGTAGAATTTTCTCGGAGCCTGCACCTACGGCGCTTACAATTTATAAATAATTATCAAACACTAACAAAAATCCAGTTAGTGTTACTAGTACAAAAAAATACAAATATTATACGTATTAATAAATAAATAAAATACAAAAAATATTTTTTCATGTTCATTATGAATATGCAATTATTTAATGATTAAAACATTATTATTTTTGTTGTGGGAACCATACATCGGGTGATCCGTTTAATAAAACTTATGATTTCAAAATCTATATTAACGTTTTTAAAAATATTTTTTATATATAATTTAAATTCGTTAAAAAAAACATTTTTCTAAAAAAATATTTTTCACATACTGTTATTATTCTTAAAAAAATTACTTTTTAGTGACAACATGCAATTTTTACAACATCCAAATTTTAATTCCTTAGTCTAACCTACCTAATCTTAGTAGTCCTTAAAGTATAATATTTTTTGGAGTGCGTTGATACACACAAATCGAATTTTAGACGAGTCTATGGTTTATAACAGAACTTAGACATTTTTATCAAGTATTAATGAGTGGAATGATATGGAGTGGTGCTGGGTTACCCCGCAATATTATGTTGATCCACTACTCCGCTTATCGAAACTTAAAATAGGTACTTATAGCCTATGGGTACTTATACTTTAATACTTATTATAACTAATAAAGTACGTGTCCGAAATTTAATTTGTATAGATCAAAATACTCCAAATAATATTCTGCTTTGGACAATGAAATTAAAAATGTATGTCGTCATTAAAAAGAGTAGGATATCTAGAAAAAGATAACAATAAAAAGTATAATTGTTCTCCAAAATTGTTTTTTTACGACTTAAAATTAAGCAAAAACGTTAATGTTGTCAGAAAATATGAGTGTCTTACGTAGTTAAGTTAAATGGATCACTCCGGATTACGTTTTTACATTACATAGCACCTAAATGGTTCACAAAAAAGATCTCGTGGAAACAGGAATCGAGCCTTTCTCATTTTCTGGAACCACTTTTGACGTAAATAGGCTCGAATGATCTTCTTGCCTCTTTTAAAATAGTTACAAACACGCGTAATACAGAAAATACACATTCTCTAATAATTAATGTTACTGTACTATATAGGTATTAGGTAGTCTATAATTACTATAATTATAATATAATTATAATATATTAATATAAAAGTTGACTTACATTTTCCTTTACAAGCTGTCCTAGTAACCGACTTAGTAGACTTTTTGAACATACTATTTGTTTGGCGCACGGTTCGCTATTACCTGCCAATCTTACCAAACACAATACTGCGTTCATTCTCACGGTAGGATTTATATTAGTCACTAATGGTAGAACTATTTCTACAACGTGGCTTTCGTATAAACATTCGACATAAGCAGGCTTGGCCGCTAGATCTGCTATGTTCTGCACGAATGTCAACTGACTTTTCGCATAGTTATCAAAAGCTATTTTGGTGGACGAAATAAATTTGTAGGTAATGTGTTTAGTATTATTTTATCTTGGAATATAGTTGAATACGTTATTATACTTTGTACGACGACTTTTGGAGATGGACTCATGGTATTGGAAATATTGTTATTGACTAGTAAAATATTGAAATCCTTCAAATGGTCACGAAGAAATCTAAATAATACACAGTAGGTAGTTTACGTGTTACCATAGAAACATACCTACCTATATAAAATATATAAGATCATGTATGCCTAAATATCTATACACCGTTATAATACCTATGTGATTGTCTAATACTATAGTCTATTTCAAGGTCTTATAAAACACAAGTAGATATATATATTAATAATAATATAACTTAACAGCAGTGGTCTAAATTGATTTAGGTACCCAAGTGAGACGTACTATGAGTGCACTGTCTTTATCTCACACCCTTAAAATTCAAAAATTATAAAAATATTACCTTTTGTATATGTTTAATTTACCGTACACATTTATCCGTAAAAAATTGTAATCGATGTTGTAACTATATTAACTTTCACTTTGTTTACATTATTAAGAATCACTTAATACAAATAAAGTGTGAAACTGTAGAGTGTAGTCGTGTAGATATATCGTATATGATACCTTGGATTTAGTTTTTTGACGAATTAATTCAATAACTATAGGTACAAACAATTTAATTTTTTGTAATTACTTGTATAATTTGAGTAGGTTGCGAGTTACGAGTAGGTAGTATCGGAGTAGGTATATAATATATTAGTATATAATATGATTACATAATTCATAAATATAACCTTTGTAATATGTTCCAATATTGTAATAATTACTATGGATACACATTATATTATTACATGTATATTATAGTAATTCGAATACGAAATAATATTAATAAAATTTTAAATAATATTCGTATTAGTTAATTTTTACATACACTGCTACATTGCGTGGTGCTAATCAGATGATATCGACCGGGCAATAAAAAGAGTAGGTTGGTAAATAATATAATAGTACTAATGTACTACCTACACTAGTATAACCTTTTCCATGGTAACTATACACTATTGATAGATATTACTTCATACAAATGCATACATTTTTAATGCGCATGTATATTTAGACTGACTGTTTATTGTTTGAAGGTAAAAATTCCAATAAATATTAAAAAATGAAGACAGTAGGTCATAGTGGATTTATCACGGTCGCTTAAGTTAAAATGTGTATTATTTATTTTAATTCATTTTAAAATCTTAAACAAACAGGTATTCAAACCTGCCAAACCTATTCAGAAATAAATTGTGCGTACGCTGTACAGTATAGTAGCATTTAATATTTATGGCTAAGGTTTTATTTTAACTCGAAGAAACAAATCGAATACGTACTATAGGCACACCACAGTCCACAGTAACAATGTAACATATCTACCTAATAATATCATTGAAAAGAACTGTTGACTGTAATCGTAGTAGGTACCTATTGCTGATGATTACAAATCTGTTTACGAAATTGAAATCTAACCGTTTAAACAGGCAAGCAGTTGTGATTTTATAAGTACAGTTAGCTCTCATTTCGTGTTACGTGTATATTGTTGCCTATCGTCGGGCACTCGTTCATTCGGATGGATAGAGGAAACACACAATCGACTCATCGACTACTTGACATTATTTTGTTTTTTTTTTTCACTCAGTGCGGCGGCGGCCGATCCAATCCGAGTCGACGGCCTTGTTCGTTCGGCGGCGCACGACGGCGGAGACAACGTCAGCTGATCGCTATCAAAAAAGGACGCAATCATGCGGTGCGCTGTTGTGCGTGCGTGCGTACCATAATACTAGAAAAGTCAAAGGTACGTCAGTAGTCAGTACGCGTTGTTGTTGTTGTTGTTGCTGTCGTCCTTGTCTCCGTGATCGTATTATAGCCAAAAGTAGACATTGTCGTAGTTGTTTTAGTGGCGTTTCGCGTCGACGTCGGTGGGTAGCTGATGCGTATGGCCGCCCCACTTGTCTCGTCCGATGTCGATAACAATTATTACTGTTGACGTCGTTCTATTGCGTCGTCGTCGCCACCGCCGATGGACAGACCGTCCACGATTGTCCCGGCGGTACCCGACGCGACTCCGGCTGCAGCCCCAGCCCCGGGAGGGTCGAGCAAGGGGTTCGGAGTCCCGGGATGCCGAAAGACCAGCCAGAAGTGGTGTTGTGGCACCGAACAGTGTCCGATGTGCCATAGATTCCGCAAGTTGTTCCACTGCAAGACCTGCGTTGGGAACGGTGACTTTGGACACTCATCGGCCTTCGACAAGGGCAGGTCAGTTCACTCCTGCAAATGGTTTCAAGTCCATCTCAGCGACCCATTTTCCACTGACATTTTATAAATTTTTTGTTTTCAAATAATATCTTCGATAATGTATAATATATACTATAATGTAGTGTGTGGTAATTTATCCAATTGATTGCGCCACGGTCAACAGCCTAATGGCTCTAAAATCTTACTGACCAAATAGATATTTAAGCACATTTCAATTTATATTTACCAGCACTTATACCTAAAGCTAATTTCAATGTTTTATTGAGATACGTTATAAAATTATATATTTGATCTTCACACATTTCTTCCATAGTATTAACTGTTGTAATATTATAACCAGAAAACTTAATGTATTCATACAACTTTACTCTACTACCTTAGTAATTAATAAATAAATATTATTGATCTCAGAAAAATATTTATTTTTTATGGGCATAGGTATTAAGCACTATATAATATTTCTTTTGTAAAATACATTTTAGTCATAAAGGTATTTTTGGAATTTTTTACCTTGAAAAATGTATCATAATTTCATCAACCATATGAATGTTTAAATAAATTGTTAAAATAAATACTAAGTAGGTAAACTATTTAGAAAAAATTGATTCAATTTAATTAGAAATGTAATGGACCAATCATTCCACTTAATCATATTTAAGGGACCATTATCTCAGTATTAATTGATTAAATGTTAATTGATTGTTTATACAACACAGCATTAGTATTAAATCTTAAAAGTGTATAGTTACGTCCATAAAAAAATTTAAAAGTGTAAAAATTCTGAATAAAATTGTGTTTCATTGATTACCTATATCCAAGTCAATATTGTGAAAGTTTCCACAAATAAATACTGCAACCTTTTGCAATCTTATTTTAGATGTACCCATTTCAGTACCTACCTAGTACCTATACTTAATCATTATATTTATAATTAAATAGTAATTAAAATATTAAACATAATTTTTAAACATTTTTATAAATATTTATTATTATTATCTTATATTTTACCTTAACTTTTTTTTTTTAGGTTTTTCAAAAAACAAATGAAATTTCAAAGTATTGTCTATAGTTCTAATTTGTTCAAAAATGAGTGTGCTAAAATGTTTTCAAAAAGACAGTGTACTACTTTGAAGGTATAACTAATATTTATTTACAGTTCCAATGTTCAAATAAATGTTTCAAAAGTGAATTAGTTCTAGTGTTCTACTTATATTTAATTTTATGTTCTAGAAAACAGAAACTTCAATATTACAAGAAAAAATTAGATTATTGAAACTTGCTTTATCGGACAAAAACAAAATATTAACAGATAGTAAGAAATATGACACTAACATAAATATAACCATCGTCATGAAGTCACAATTATGAATACCTTAGATTTTTTTTAAATTACTATAATTTAAATAAAGTAGATAATGGAATATTATTTAAAATACTGACCTATCATATTTATTCATTTTTTTCCATTCAAAGTACCTTAATATCGTCCAATTTATCTTAAAATAAACTTGGTGATCCCAATACTATAATTTAATTTCTATGTATTTTACTTTAATGTATGTCAATCATAAAATCTATTCTATTTGGTTTTATTTAAATTAAAAATAACAATTTCATCTTGAAATAATTACAAAAATACTGTAAATTAGTGCCTTCATAATATCAAACACCAACATTAAATAACATTTTGCGTTTCATTTTCCCCACTAATTAATTAAATGTCTGTTAACTGTTTCTAGAAAAAAATCAACTAAAAAAAATAAAATTAGAAATAGATAATCAAAAATCAAGAGTTGATCGATATGGAAACCGTGTGGTGCGATTAGAAGATTTTACCAAAGGTCAATCATCCGTTTTAAATGATAAAAATAATGAACTATTTGCAGTTAGACCCAATTTAAAGAATATTATTAAAACACGTATTAATCAGCTTGTTACTCACATATTCTCATTGAACGAAGTACATCCAACTATTTTACAGTGAGTATAATATTTCATAATACTTTAAATTGCACCTATAAAATATTTAATTACCAGCTATCCAGTATTTCATGTTCTTAAAATTAATACCAATGACACAAAATAATATTATAAATATTATTAATTATTGGCCATTATGTTACTATTACCAAAAGTTGCAAATGTAATTTAAGGTACTTTTTTGTAGTTAAATTACTAAAATTACTCGTTACTTTATTTTTAAAACTCATTGATAATGTGTGTAGATATTATGTGTAATATTATATTTTCTAAACTCTGAAATTGTTGTTACAGCTATAATTGACTGTTTGACGATAAAGTGTTGTTTTTAGAAAGTAATTCTTATCTGTATTGTTTAAAATAAATTTGAAAATGGAGATTAATGTGTGGCAAAATGATTCTGTTAATAATTTCATATTGTTGATTGTTATTATTTTGTTTATGTATTGTCATATTTACAAAATGGTTAATAGAGCTAGAATTTTGGTGACTTTTGAATTTTGTTTCTTTAAGTGTTATACAGTTCTAACCAAAAACTAAATTTGTTTCGTGATAACCTAATAACGTATTAAGCTCCAGTGATGTTTTTTTTAAAAAGGTAACTTCTATTGTAATTTAGTTACATTTTAAAATCAAAAGTAATGTAAATTGACTAATTAAAATGAAGTAACTTAAAAATAATTGCGTTACAATTTTGATAAGGAATTAGTAATGTAATTTAACTAGCAAAAAAGTAATTTCCCCATCATTGTAGTTTGATTATAGATAAGTTAATCTATTTTAAAATTATGTTAATGTATGATAACAGCCAAACAAATATTTATGATAAAAATTTAATATTTTGCCCTATACAATAATCTGCATCATGTGGGTATAATTCCTGTGTATATTACTTATATAAAAAGGAAGTGATGAAAGTTGTCTAGACTTATCCTATTAGTCATCTGGTTATTGTTAAGAGGGCGTCACACTCACATATTGTGTTGTTTTCATATTAGTTATGCATAATACATTTAGCAGTTCCAATTTTATGTTATTATCATAAATATTTAAGTAAATTTACCTATTATGAAACATAAAGGTAAGAACATTTTCTGGGTTCTATTGTTAGATTTATTTTGTTTGCAAGTTGAGTATGTAAAGTAATATTTTTAAATGTTCATAATTAACTTAAAAATTGAAATATTGTAAAAAACCAACAAGAGAACACAGATAATGTTCTTATCTTTTAATAGGTAATCACTAATCACCTATTTTTATTTATTTTATTTTATTCACTTTAATATAAAAGGTAACTACACAATATTGGAACTGCTACATTTGGAATGTTCATTTTGTTACTTTATGTTTAAGTAAGACATTTTTGATTATCAGATTATTGGCATTTAAAATACGTATTTAAAAATATTTTACTATATTTTATTTTAAAATTTTTGATATTATTTTTTTTACAGTACATCAATTAAATTTAAATGTGTTCAAATTAGTTATACTTTTTGTTTGTGATAGGAATGAAGAAGTGGATGTTAATAATAGTTTAAGTCATGCATTAGCAGAAGCTTCGAAACTTACATATGTATGCGGCCAATGGGTAGATACTTGTGAAGAATGGTCAAGACAAACAGAACTTGGATACCGCATCGTTGCACCTACTCTACCAGCAAATGGAGACTACTCTGCATATAATGAATGGGGTTTATATTTAAAATAAATGTATCTAATATATTTAAGCAATAGTACAGTTTAATAACGCTTTTTTCATTTTTATTTTTTTTCCAGTTTCAGATAAGAATAGGGATTATGCATTTCATCAAACTTTTATTGAACCAAATCCTGCGTGTACAATAAGCGCTGCTCTTACATATACCTCGCAATTAGTAAAGCAAATTTCTTTTTTTATAGACGTTTTTTTACCTAGGCGTCCAAATTTTAGGTACTGTAATCGGTAAACATAAGCTTTATACCTTAGAGTTCAGGTATATTACTTAATATTTATATATTTGTAGTGAATTTTGTGGCAATGAGCTGAACGAAACAAAATTTGCAAAATATGTTACCCACTTGAATGCTAACATTCTTTATTTGTGCTTTTCACAAAATGTTGACCCTAAATTACTACATCCTGATCATACACTAAAAAATTTGCTGCAACTATTGGATACATCTGTTAGTGATCTAGGAAGGTAAAATAAAATTTTTATTAACCATCAATATTTTAACTAAGTTTTCGAACAACTTAAGAAAATTAATTAATTTAATACTGCTTTACAGTTTCTTATGACACATAATATACATTATGTATTTAATATTTACTCAAAAATAATTTTGATTTAATAACTTAATTGTTATAACATTTTTGCTTTAGGGTGGATCCACCAGACATTGATAGTAAACTATGCATTGCGTTTGAAGATAAGATAACTTTTCAATTATTTTCATGTACTGGCGACTCAGACTCTGAAGAAGACAATTATTATGAATGGGAAGCTGTGAGTTTAAAATTATTGACAAATTACATTTCCAATTTTTTAAATTCTGTTTTTTAAAGGTACCAAACGTGGAATACCCTGCAGATCATAATCAATTGTCTTCACAGTCTACTAGTAGTGTTGTTAGAGCAGGACTTGTGGCGAGTACAGCAGCCAGTTTAGCGTCAATGTGGCGTGGTTGGACTAAATAATAAGTAATAAATTCTAATTGATGTTTTCTTCTTTATTGTATTAATTGAAAATCATTCTTTGATCCCACAAATTTGCACTTGCCTAAGATTGTTTTTGTGCACATCACAAATTTCTTTATCTTAAACAGTGCAAATTTAGATAGCAAACACAAATTATTTGTTTGGATATTATATTGAACCTCAGCTTTTTATGTTATAAAATATATATTATATTAATTAGAAACAGAGGAAAATGTATTTTGTTGTTACCAAAATTGTATTATACCATTATTATCCATGTATACATTGATTGAAAAATATTGTTTAATTTTTAAAATCAACTAAAATATATTATATTATATTATATTTATATGTTTATATATTATCATAAAAATCATAAACTACCTCACCTTATTAGTTTTAGAATGTTAAATTATGATAAGACTCGGACACAAAATAATAATGACGTTTAATTAGGATATAACATTTTAGTTATACTTTAACTAGCTGAATTAGGCGTCGCCCGTGTGTATTTTGGTTGTTTTTTCATATTTACAATGTATCCTTGTAACTTCTCGGAACAATTCTTGTTTACATGAAGGACAAAAATGATAAGTTGCAGGTAGCTAAAAGACAGTGGGCAGCCACAATAGAAACATAATTGTTAATTTCTCCACAAATATGCAACTTCTTTGAAAATCCTTTCTTAATGCACAGTAAAAATATGAGAAGAACCTCTATTCCAAATTTCAAGTTTGTACGTTGCGTAGTTTTTGAGTTGCAGTGATCAGAGTCTAAGTGGTATTTGAATTTTATATTTATAGATTATAAAATTCTCTTTAAAAAATTTATTCAAAAAATTTTAAATTATTTTCCTAAGGTATTACAAACTTAACTAAAATACTTATAATATACAATTTATAATTGAATAGGGTTTGAAATAACAAAATTAGTAAATTATAAATTACAAATTTGTTCAAAATAAAAATGTTAACCAAAGATGAAAACTGAGTTATCTTTAAATTATAAATTTAGAAAACCAATGATTTGACCAATGAATTACAAATAAAACGTATGCTAATTAAACTTTACATTTTTATCAGTTTAATCCGTAGGAATTAATTTCTGGGATGAGTTGAATATTTTTGATGTTATATCTTTTACTGTATGTAACGTATCTTACACTGTATTCAAACATTTTGAACACTCTTAATTTAAGGTTTTTTTTTAAAATATATACTCCTATCTTATTGCTAGTATATTTGTACAAATTTATTTGAATTTTTTTTAACTAAAGATAGATAATTGGTACTGGTACCATGGGTTGTGCCCACAAAAAGTACTTACAATTGTATAAAAATAGTATACTATAAAAAATGTTTTTTTAAAAATAAATTTGTAAAATAAACAATGATAATAATAAATCGCACAGTCAAATCCCAACTGCCTAAAGTAAGTAATTGCCAGACACTTCTTAAAATATTATCTTCCTCATTCTTTAATTTCAATATAATTTGTATTTAATAATTCATCAATTTACAAAGTTAGATCATTTAATATTTCAACTTGACATCTTTAAATTATCTCATTTTTGATGATGCATTTTACCCTATGCACCCCTGATAAATCACTTTTTCTAGACTACTTCTTTAGTATTACTTTTTCTTTTACGATTTTGTGGTTACATAAATATATTATTTTATATATTTATTTATTTATTTACCCACGGATGATTTAAATACATGAACAATACGTTTTCTCGAAAGCGTTTTCAAACGGAATTTAATTTGGTGTATTATTGGTTCCCTAAGTTGAAGCCATTTGTTATTCGTTATTTCTTTTATGTGGGTTTTTATGTCGTCAAAGATTAGCTCTTGTAAAATAGAAATTAGAGAGCAAACTAGTGAACAAAATATGGCCTAAAAACATGGTTTTTGTACTTAAACAAACACGGCTAGTCTATTTAAGTGATTTACAGTGAAAACAACTATTATAGAAATTGAAGAAGAAAATTTTATTTATAATCATAAGACGCTTGATTTTCGCTATTTTTATTAATTAGTTAAATAATTAGTCGATAAAAAGTAAAAAACACTTGTTGATATAACATGCGATATTGGACAGTTGAAATATGATATTAAATATCGGGGTTCCTACAAGTCTAGGTTAATTACGATTCTAATCTATTGAATTATAAAATAAATAAATAAGGAAAACACATCGCCTTAGATCACTTTAATAGTTTATTTAATTAAAACATAATAAGACAACCGTAACTCGTAAGACACCATAGACTACGTAACTTTAATAAAAATGTAACGAACAAATTACAATAAGAACAGTAAGTACATCATATAAAGATAAAGAAACATACCTAATAAAATAAAACGTTTTAGGAAATGTGTCGAACTTCAACATAATCTACAATTTTTATAATATATATGTTTACTATAAGACCCTTCAATAATCCGCATAACTTGAAGTACAAGACTATGATTTAATGCCATATTTTGTTGACTATTGCGCCATGTTCTTAGTATACGATTTGGATTTAAATCTCTTAAAACCTATGAAAATAAGATTTTAAAAAAATTGAGACGATAATCCTTAAATAAAGTAATTTCCGGCATAGAAATTATAATATTTTTCTTAATAGATGGAAAAATCTAAAAGGAAAAACACAATCATCAACAATGAATATTATTTTATATTTTCCTATTACCTATTTGATTATCGAACTCGTAGTATTCGTATACCTGACTAATAACTATTGACTATTGTATTTTACACAAATTTTAATTTTTAAACCTCTTATTGTTAAGTTGTTAAAACAGCTGAAATATAGACGATTTAACGATTACATTCGAAATCTGAAATGTTATAGAATATTTAGTCCCAGGCGAACTTGTTTATTCATAACCAGTTGGTAATATGGGTAGATTATATTACAATTAATAGTTATAACAACTTAAAAAAATGATTGAAAAAATCTACTTAAATAAGTGGAAAAAATTGAATTAAAAAATTATAATTCACATTAGAAATATAGGTGTGATAATGAGTATCAGAGCCACTTAAAATATGAATTTTTCAATAAATAGACAATAGTAAACATTTAAATTTTAAATTTAATTTACAGTTAAAAAATGTATGAAATTATTTGAAACCAATTTAACAGTTGAAAATAAACAAAAAAATATATTTATACAACAAAAACCCATTCATTTAAAATTTATGAAATATTCCCTTCATTGTAAAATTACTATTAAAATGTCTTATGATAATATCCAACAATTATTTTAAAATATCAAAACATTTCGATAAAAAACAAAAAAATGTATTTTTGGGGCAAAATGCCAAAAATGCAAATCAATGCTAAGTTAACTAGTATATTATTCTGAATCAAAAGGGCGTATATAACTAAATTTGTTATCTTTTTTAAATTCTATAAAGAGTATTATAGGTATGTGAGCGATACGCATGTGTTTGAGTGGTGAAGTGGTAGTGGAGTCATCGTCTTCGGCGACGGCAGCGGTTGACCAATGAGAAACTGCGAAATGCTTTCGTCACAGTACATAGCTGGTGAAGGTTGGACATAGGTGTAACCTGGGGGGTGGTTAATCCCCCTTACTTTTATTTTAGAACCCTGTCATAAGTAATATTCTGGTAGATCTACACCCATATAATTTACTTATTATAAAAATACTATTGCTGAAACCCCTATAACTAAGGTCTAGTTATGCCTAGAGAGCCTAGATAATAAGAGAGTGGTCAACCAGCTGAACGTTTTCTATTGGTTGGCTGTTATCACTGTTCATGGGCACCATTTTTCGTCCAAAATGTTCCGAATGTTCCGATAATTTTCAAATCGACAATCGACTATCGAGTACCTACTACGTATTGACGTATATTGTATAGGAAACTGCTGTGAAATATTATTAGTTTATTGATTTATTAATTTTCTCAAAGACTAAAGTATTATCATTGAATATATATATATTATAATATAATATAATATAATATAGGTAATCATTATCATGCCGGGTTGTTGTGCTTATGGTTGTCATAACCGGAGTGAAAATGGATTTAAAATGAATATTTTCCCTAGAAATAAAGAGCGTCGTGCGTTATGGGCTGTTAGAGTTAAGAGGGATAATTGGACTCCGACAGATAATTCATACCTTTGTGAAGTAAATAATGAATTATATTCTTTTAATTAATAATATTCAGCTAGGTACCATACCTAGAGAGCCTAGAGAGCCTCTCTAACTCTAGTTAATAAGTTTTAAATTTAAAGTACCTACCTATGTAAATAATAAAGATGAGATTAATTTTGTTGGGTATAGATACTATATACATTTAATAATAATATAAATTACACAATTACATAATATAATACTAATGCACAACATAGTTAATTTCATTTCGGTTCTTTATTTTGTTGTAATATATTATATACCTAGTATTCATGTTACATTTTTACATGATATATTGATACTTATCAAGCATATTTTACAATTTCGTAGCACTGTGTAAATTTACATAACTCACTATTATCTTTAGTACCTACATAAAATGTAATAAGTCTTAAGCTACTTATTCTAACTAAATAGTTATTTACTGAATATTTTAATTAAAAAAAGGGTGAGCATTTTTAAATATAAACTAGATCACCTTGGACAGTTTTGTTGTACCTGATATTCATTATATTTTCATTTTCATATACCTTTATTTTAAATAGGTAGCTGGGTTTTTTTTTTTAGAACTTACGTGGTAGTACAATGTTGTCATGAACATTTTATGTCTCTAGCTATTATAGTTTAGGCTCTACGTTAATAAACAAATATACCTAAATTTGCTCTTATGTATCAATATAGATTGTTGAACAGAATAATCTCTAGTCCACCTACAATTACTTAAAATTATCATAATTGTACCATCTTATTTAATTATACATTTAATACAGTATAAAACTTAATATTATATTATTTTTCTATTTAAATATCAATAGGCCAGTTATAATATTTGTTATTGTGGCTTCAATAAAAAAGTGACTTATTATTATATAATATTCAACATTATTATAATACTTAATTTATTTAATTTTATTGAATGCAATTTGGTTTTCTTAAGGTACATTTTGATGATGATCAATGGGAAAAAGCAAGATTAGATGGGAAAAAAAAATTGAAAGCAACTGCTCTGCCCACTAATTTTTGTCATATTCCACCTCAAAAACAAAAAAGAAAGTCTCCTAAAAAAAAGCTCACATACACGCCAAGTCCTATAAAAAGAGCAAAAAAGTCAATTTTAGAACACTCTTATGCATCTAACAAACTTTTCTCTAATGATGATACACCTACAATTATAAATAGTAATTTTACAATTTTACATGAAAATAGTATTGACAATTTAAATAGTATAACAGATGATATTATAAATCCAGAAATAGAAAATTACTCTAAAGAAAAATTATTACAACAATTAAAAAATATTAAAAAAGAATCATTAAATCGGTCAAAAGTTATCAGAGAGTTACGCCATAAAATAAGTAGAACTAATAAAATTAATAGCTCTACAAATATTAAAACAAATAAAAACAATATAAATTTAAAAAAAAATTTAAAAACTTTTCTGACAGAAAATCAAATTTTATCTCTTAATTCTAAGAATAAGAAAGGATTTACTTGGTCTAGTGATACTATTAAAAAAGCATTGCGACTTAAATTTTCATGTGGATCTGCTGGTTATGAGGAACTACTCAATCAAAATTACCCTCTTCCTTCCCTGAGAACTCTTAGGCGCAAATTACAATACATATCTTTTGAGAGTGGAATTTTGAATGATGTTTTTGAGATGCTAGCTATTAAAGTTTCTACACTGAATGATACTGAAAAAGAATGTGTTCTTGTATTAGATGAGATGTTTCTTGTTGAAGGTTTAGTATATGATGTCAGTTCAAAATCATTTCTTGGTAATGTAACGTTGCCTGAACATAATGGTGTTGCAAACCAAGCTTTAGTGTTTATGTTAGCCGGTGTATCCAGCCGTTGGAAGCAGACAATTGCATACTACTTCACTAGCGACTCGGTAAAAGGCAATGTTTTCAAAACAATTATTATTGAAATTATTTCAAAAGCTGAAGCGTTAGGACTTAAAGTAAATTCAGTTACATCTGATATGGGAGCATGCAATAAAGCAATGTGGACAAGCTTTGGCATTCATTGTTTACCTGGATCTACAGGACACTTACAAAATAGTATTATACACCCATGTGACTCTAACCGTAAATTATATTTTTTACCAGATGTGCCACATTTATTTAAGAATATAAAACAAGCATTATTCAACAATAAGTTCATTACATTACCCGAAGAAATAGTAAAAAAACATAACTTAACATCTAATATTGTAGATAGTAAACATATTGAACAATTAGCAAACCATCAAAATAATCTTGAACTAAAACTAGTTCGGAATCTTGATGCAGAAGACTTAAAAAAGCCTAATCATTTTGATAAGATGAAAGTTTCAAAAGCTGCTAACATTGTGAGTACTGATGTAAGTGCAAGCCTACAATTTTTGGTTGACCATGAAAATTATCACTCTTCCTTCTAAACCACAGCATGGTTCATACAACAAGTGGCAAAGTGGTTTACATTAATGACATCTAGAAATCCTGTCGTTGCTTTAAGTAAGATCAACCTAGAGAAGTACAATGAAACCATACAATTTTTACATAATTTTATGGATATGTTCAAAAATATAAAAATTGGGTCTAAAGGAACATGGAAACCATGCCAAACCGGTGTTTTATTAGCAACAAAAAGTATTATTGATTTACAAAATATTTTTCTCAATGAAAAGTCATATAAGTTTCTCCTTACTGGAAGATTTTCTCAAGATTGTCTTGAAAATTTATTTTCATGTATTAGAAGTGTTCAACCTATTCCAAATCCTTTGCAATTTAAAAGTAATTTGAAACTTGTTTGTGTCGCTCAATTTCTAAAAAATGTATCCAACAGTAGTTATGATCTTGATGACAGAGAGTTTCTTGGTGATATATTAGATTTTTCAAAAGTTAAGCCTATATTATCAGAACCATCAGATAAAGAATATGAATTATGTGATGGCATTAATGATTCTACAATTATTGTTCTACAAAATACTGAACAAAACTGTTTGTACAATATAGCAGGTATATTACTTTTGTAACAGATTATTTAATTTTTTTAAAGAACAATTTAACTCAAAGTATAACAAATCTTAAATTCAGATTTTCCAGTCACTCGTCTTTCTTACTATTTTTCACTATTTTTATAACCTATGGCTCACTTTATTTTATTGACAAAAGCTTTATTATTTAAGAACAATTAAAATTAGAAATTATTACAATATGTTGTATTATATTCTGTTTTGGATAAGTTGTTCTTAATATAATGAAATATAATAATAATATTCATTATAATACAATTCATAAGATAAATTTAAAAAATACAGATTTGCAAATAATATTAAACTTATAAAACTATTAATGTCTAACTTTAGGTACCTACTTTATTTTATTTAATTAGGTATGTCAAATTTACAAATTTATTTTTAATATTGTTGAATTTTTTTATTGTTATTAACCATAGGCTATATAATATCAAGAATAGAAAATAATGACAAAGTTTGTGATGGTTGCATTAATTCTGTATGTTCTTCCAAACCTTTAAAAACTGATTACTCTGCTTTTGTTCAAATTAAAGAATACAAAACTGGTTGCTTAAAATATGTTACTGAAGAATGTTTTCAATTTTTCCTCAGTATGGAAATAATGTTTAGAAAATGTAGAAGTTTAATTTTAAACAACAAGAGGGAATTATTCATGAAGACATTAGAACTTGAATTAAGTGCCTTTTCGTTTTCAGAATGTCATCCAATTAAAACAAAGATGATAAACCGATTTATTGAATTCAGGTGTAAAAATTTAGGAACCCTTCTTACAAAAAATATGAAAAAAAGTGCAGCTTGTCTCAAAGCTAGCAAGAGTATTGCAATGAGAGAAGCTGTTAAGAATAAAATAAAACTTTAAAAGCAACAGTTGTAAATAATTTAATTATTATTTAAACTATTCATTTTTATTATTATATTTTACTAGGTAACCTACAAAAAATTATTAATTATGTTAAAAATTAAACATTTTTTATTGTTTTTATCATTTTAATTGTTACATTAATTGTTTTTATTAAAGTTTATAAATTTATAATTATATATTCAACATGTCATAGTACATTAGAAAACTTTTTATAGAAAAAAGTTCCAGACTGAACTTGCTAAATATTTTATAGCTTACTCAAATATATATATTTTTTTTTTATTTTTATTATAATTTAATGCATGTATTTTCACTTTCTAGACAGTTTTACATTTCAAGAATATTAAATATGCATATCTTATAAATAAAAATCTAGTTAAATTATAAATGTATGTTAATTTTTGTATTTTATCAATATTGTATTTATACGTTAGAATTAAAATTCAACACTTGATGGTAGTTTTATTTAAAATATGAATCATTAGTGTTATAGAATAATATTGAATATATATAAATTTGATCTACGAGTATACAGATTTCCGACTTGGTCGAACATGGTCTATCAAGCAACAATAATAAAATAACAATGTTTTTCCGTACAAATTATATAATTAGAATATTATTACTTCTAAAGCTAAATAATATATTTTTTTAGTTACCTATAGTAAATGTATTTATGTAATGATGACAATTATGTACGTAATATGCATGTATATTATGTATTATAAAATACGTAATTATATTGTTATATAATAATATAATAATTTAATAAAAATTAAATTTCAAAAACAAAAAAAGGCGGGAATAGTTTGGACGAAAAATGGCTGCTATCAATTGAGTTGGCCACTCTCTTATTATCTAGGCTCTCTAGTTATGCCTATGAGAGGATGCGTGATTTGTTTTAAAACCGGTATATTGCTGACAAAAATAACTTTAGCCACGTACATTGTAAAATAGTCTATTGATAATATATTGCATATGTATAGTATTGTCGAGTTAAATATTAAATTAAATTAAATTTGTTTAATAATTTATAATAATAAGCGCATTAATAAACAAAAATATTTATCTAATAATTCAAATTTAAAAATTCATAAAATAATAAACTGGATTTCCTTTTTCTTTTTTAATTTGTATATTTATTAATTATTTGTTTATTAATTTCGTTTATAGTTCCATAAGCTATTGTTAGTACATTCACATTTGAAAAACCAATAAAACGCTTATATATTATGAATTGTCATGAAAATAATAGGTACCTATTATTTAGAGATCCTAGTTTATTTACTGCCCCGGAGCCCTTTCACTAAAGCCCAATTTAGGGGGGATAGGGAGGTTGCAGCCCCGGACTCCTGTTGATAATTAATTATGAAAGTGGCATTATGAAATGTTAAATGTTATATTATGATATGATATTTTTACTTATGTTAGACATTTACTGTATTTACAAAACAAATTTTTGAAATAGAAACATTCAAAACATTTCGTAATAGAATTTAAGATTAGAATCGATAAAATTGACCAAAAGCGCTTTATCATTTGCTTAACCCATTCGGTCACCTAATCACCAACGTTTATACCTTTTAAAAACACCTGTAATATCTGCTGAAAAGGAAATAACTAATACACTTGATTTTTCAGATCTAATTTAGAAGTTTAGTAAACTAAAATCTCGAAAAACCCATTGTCTTAAATTCTAAATCATGTAATTTTTTTATTATTTATATTGACTATATTGAAAAAAAACATTACCATTTTCAATTTTGGTATTGTGTACAATGTACATCAGTCAACATTTGTTTGAATTAAAACCTGCACCTAAACTTCTTTACATATATTTAAATTTTGAATTTTTGAAAAAAACATGTGATACAGTCATATACCTACGTTTCATTTATAATAATCAGCATTAAATAATTACTTATAGATTTATTCATAATCTTAAAAAATAGATTGTGTATAAAAAATGAATTCAGCAAAAAACTGCATTTATAATTTAAGTTGCTCGTTGAGAATTTAGATAGTAATTAATTTTGGGGCCCCATCAAAAAATTAGACCCAGGCCCCAAAATTAACTTAAATTATATCCATTTTACCTAAATTAACTTTTAGTACATTGCCTACCAAAGTGGCTGTCGGCTGAGTTATGGCCGCTCATCGGTAATATGTACACAATCAAAATGATTAATAAAATTAAAATTAAACATATTATTCATACAGAGTGCACACCTAGCGGGGTCCGAAATCCACTGCAGGTAGATGGACTACCTGTTAATATACTGCTCACATTATCACAAGCGAGTCTCCTATAGAGTTGGCATTTTTAAAGGGCAACGAAGTGCAAGAGATCAGCTAGAAAATATATAATAATCATATTATAGATCTTTGTTTCTACACGACACTACGACAGTTAATTTTTCTACTGACGATCGTACTTAACAACGGCTGCAACCGCTATATTTATGACGTAGGAATACTTGCCGAAATTATTGACTAGAAACTAACATCACATTTGTATTAAGTTAAGTTGTATGGAAAACCCCTAATAGCTCAATTATACAAACTACGTTATCGAAAAAAAATACTTTTCTTATCGATATGCAATAAACGTGTTGAACCATTTTTTTAAAACAATATGTGTTTTGTGTATAGAACCATTAGAATCATTTGTAAATATTATTACTATTATTGTTTTATTTATAATTCAGCTACTACTACTATTTAGCACTTGATATCATTAAGTCAAATACAATTTTTTCTTCTTTAAAACACAACAATGTTTGCGGATTTAAAATTTTCATTTTGAAAATACTATACACGGGTATATTCCACTATGCCGTAGGTCAAATATGTACAAAAACTGAATTAAGCTTTAATCAAAACTCATAGGTCATAATGAGTACCTACATTCATTATTTTAAAAATTAAATGAAAAACGTTTTAAGTAAGATATCATTCAAATAAAATTAACCCACAACTAATAATTAGCTGCTAAACAAGACAACAGTAAAACACTATTACCTACCATTAGAAACACACGTAAGATCATTAATAACGTGATATCAAACAAAATAGCAATAGCAATTGTAGCTAAATTACCATAGAGTAGTTTACTACCATCATTAGTAGTCAGTAAGATTTCAAGTTGGAAATGAGAGACCGCGTGTAGCGGTCCCAGCTATCAAAAATGATGCGTCGGATGTATCCACATTAAGGATATTCGCAATGGTCGGCCGATTCCATGTGGAATGAACCGGCCTCGCACTGAAGGAACCGTCTTGGTGATCGCGGTTGACCTCGACGCTTTTGTTCATGCTCTACGGATGTTGGTCGAGCCTTTATATAAGGTGCTCCGGTTACCGCATAACGGAAGTAACAGCTATTTCATATTTAGATTACCGGCTATAGCATCAGTCGTCCGTCAATATTTTGTTAACCGGCATCCGTTCAGTGGTTGTCTGAGAAAGTCTTGATAAATTCAAAATTTTTATTGAGTTATTCAGGAAGTAGTTAAGTGCCTAAACGGTACTACGAGCTCGTGTCTGGAACGTCGGTCGACGAGCAGCCTCCACCTATGAGCGCAACAGTTGCCATACACAACTGTCGCCAATAATTGTAAGCATTTATTCACGAATAGTCGACGAAGATGTCGCATACGGTACTTATACGATATCATATTTACTGTATTTATTCTGTGCATATTACACATACCTTCTATGATATCATATTGATTGGTGGAAATCGATTATACAGCCGTATTTTTAAACGTTAGGTTTTACATTAGGCATATCTACATCGCCAAAGCAATAATCGATAACATTCAGGAATCATAATGAATTTTATACTTTAATTAGTTTTTGTACAGGTACATTTATCTAGGACAAAATGGAAACCGATACATAAAATATACCTACTAAACATTTGACGATTTCATTTCGTGTATAGTATACCTACGTGCAATTATAAACAATACAATAAATGCCAACAACAATTTCTATAATTTGTTTACAATATTTTAAAAACTTACTTAATTTGTAACGTGGAATATTGAAATAGTGGAATACTTACAATTGAACAATTTATTAGACTTTGATGACATTCTGAATCACACAAATACACAATATATACCATACTTAAGTACCTTACATGAAAAATTAGATAGGTATGTCAGCAATATTGCCGGTTTTGAAACAAATCGCGCACCCACCCTCCTCCCAGTACCATGCTCTATAGCAGTATATACCAAGTTCTATACCTAACTAATACGTAAGAACAATTTAATCAGTACGAGGACCTAAGTTAAATAATTAGAGCATTACCCGAGTACCCGACTGTTCAGACTGTTGCTTGTATACATTTATTTTATTTTGTGTTACTCGGTACAGCCTATAGATGATGGTCAAATCGATATATATTGTTATAGCATAAATGCATAACCTTGTTATTTTTTATGATTAAATAGTTGATCATGGTTTTGATACCTAATTTAACTTGTTGGGCACCCTTTTTATTCTTTCATTTTTTATATTTTTCCTAATCACGGCAAATGTAATAATAGATATTTACTACTTTAATATATGAGTTTTATTATACCTTTGACTATAGTAGGTAAAGAATCTATGAATAGTAGTGTGGTACTATTATAATACCATATATAAGAAACAATTTTATGCAATGTATGTTTAGTGTATGAACACGTTTCATGTCTAAAACATTCTTATAAAGTTATAAAAGATACCTATACTTCCAGCTATAATAGCTAGTTATATGTGTTATTGTGTTAAGTATCTGTCATGTGTGTACCTCTAATATTATATTTTTTATATTATGTACATACCTTCCTGAATATTGGATAAAATGTGCTGTATCTTAATATTAATTGTATAGTGTTATATATTAGGTATTAGATGGGTATATATTTGTATAATATTTATTCAATACAAATGTATTTTTTTTTTTTGAAACACTGAATGCCCTTTCGCCCCCACCTTAGGGATCGCCATTTATTTTATCGTACATGGTGACAGTACGCGGAATGTACACGGTAAAGAATTCTTCGGTCGCAATCCAACCACTCCTTTCGGCATTTACAGTTACACGATATACACATTACACAGTCGCTCGTACCGATATTGATCTATCCATCTTGGAATATTTAATAAACTGTCGATAATTTTACTATCACAATAATAAATTACATATAGGTTATACTCAATATACCTAAAATATTTTGTCTCGTTCTGTGGTATTTGTCTCGGTTAGTAAAAAGTTGAGATTTAAATTGAGTTGAAAGTCCTAACTCATAGTTCTTAGGTCTATTAACCTATCAAAGTTGTATTAATAAGTTTTATTTGTAGACTTCATTTTTTTTTATGATAAATTAATTATATAAAGACTTCATTAAGGATTGGATTGTGTTTAATACTATGTTAAACGATTTAAAAATTAAAAGGTTAAATGTATTAATAAAGTAAGAATTTAATTATGTTATATTTATTCATTTATTTTAATTACACACAATTTCTCTAATATAATATGATACAATTGGGATTTTCGTAGTACCAAAAAAGTTATTGTTAAAACAAAATTCAATTAAAATACACGTTTAAAACTTATAATCTATAAACATATTTAATTATATACAATATTAATTTCTAAACAATATTCACAAACTAACAGTAACATTTACAATTTTGTAAATTGCAGTAGATTTAGATGTATAGATATTTAAATTTCATAATACTGTTAAAATATAAAGACCAACTCACATCTTGTTTTATGCGATCATCATATGTACGAATCAGAAAGTAAAAAAATACATAAATTGTGCAAAGGAGTTGACTATTTTTTTTTTAAAATTATTGTATAGTCTATAGCGTATTCATAATACAATAATTTTACCTTAATTCACAACTGTTTTTCAACTTTTTTTTTTACAACGCTTATACATTCAGAGAAGTCTACGTTTACATTTAGCTGAATCACAATAACAAGTCATCACTTTACCTGTAATGCTTCCTACCTCGTAACCGTAATCCCACGTAAGTTCAGTTCCAGCTGGTATGTAATGTTCCGAAAAAAACGATACCCACGGAAAACGTAAATCGTGTGTGTCCACAAACACATTTTGTACAAATAAATTTGGTGTGCACGAGTGATTGAAATATCGTCCAATGTTGCCACTACATTTTGCATTTATTGTATACACACCATCGCCCTTACCATAGTAGCAGCGTACTGATTTTCGAGGTTTATAGTAGTGCCTATTTGAGGAAAATTTCTTGTGTCTGAGGTTTCTGGATTGCATTGGAAATGTATTGTTCACCGCCAAATTTTTATCTTTAAAAACAAATTTAAGTTTTGAATATTAAATTTATAATTTGGTTATAATTATGATATATTTAAACTATTATTTAAAATAGTAAGCAGTTCTTAGTTTGTCCCAGCTAACAGGAAAAATTCCTTAGCAGATTTTTCTGAACTTAAGCAAAGTTATTCCTAAAAATCCCTTAAAGCGTGAGTCGGCAAGGTTAGGTAGCCTGCTGTCCGCTCACCCATACTGCGGAGGGAAATAAATAGATATTAAATAAATATTTTACTTAAATGCGTAATGTTTTTAAAAATTATTTGTCTCAGTGGAGACCTAAAATAACTTTCTAAACAAAAAAATATAGAAGGGCTTACATATCTCAACATTTTTTTCCAAATCATTCGGAACCGCTAAAAAATTAATTACCCAGCGCTGCCCTTCAGGTAGGTACCAATCTTAGAATTCAAATATTCTAATTTATTTTCCACTCAATTCTTATTCTGTGGGCATGTGTCAAAATTAGTAGACGTAACTATAATATTAATATAAAAATGAAACTAAGTGTCCTTCAATGTTTTTTCTTTTTATCTGACTATTTAAGCTAAAAGGTCTTTTTTTCCCCTCCTTTTGAAACCGGGAACGGATGGGAACTGTTTAGCACAATACTGCCACCCAAGCTAAAAGGTCTATAACATTGGGTTTGGAAGATATGGAGAACAATATACCAATTAATATTAAAGATTGATAATAAAAGGCAATATTTATGTATGTGTTTAAGGAATCCACAGCCAACAAGTCTATCGCACTCGTGGTTTTGAAACTTTGTACTAAGGTAAAATATAACACATTATATATTACTAATATAACATATTCTCGAGACTGAACACCTCGAAGCCAAATTTTTTAGAACTGTATCAAAACCAACCAAATCGCTATGTTAAAAACATGTGAAGTTCGTATTTAATAGAGTTTAAGGATAGGTGTAAATCCAGGGGCATTTAATTTGTCACGGAAACCGCCGTACAGGACCATCTAGTATATTGTAAATTGTTTCTAAAGAAAAATGTGTTACCTTTAAATACTCTTTGAATATGACCGTTCGATGATTTTTTCGTGATATGTTTATTTAATAGATTCATAGTTTTTTTTGACAGTTTTTTATGTTTGGTGTTTAGTTTCCTTGAAAAAGCATTTTCTTCATAATCGTCTTTGCATTTCTCGACTACTTCAATAAAATCTAAATCTGCTAAGTATTCGTCACCGTATTTTTTACCTTGTTCTGTGGCATTAGTCTCAGTTAGTATGTTTCCGATATAACAACATATAAAAGTCCCTTTTGGTATATCATTTAAGCAACGTACGCCCCAGCCCTTTTTCTCCGTCTTAAACAATTGTAAGTTATGAGGCATGGGCTGTTGCACAACACGATTTAAACAAGAACTTTGACATTTGCAAGTCTTATTACACTCATAAATACCAGTTTGCACATCTTCATATAATCGTCGATATTTATAACCTGCATCTGCATTTTTTTTAAGGTCTGGTATATTACTTTGTCCATTTATTGTACTTTGCCAACAAGCACATTTTGATTTGTCTTCACAGTTGTCTGTGCAATCACATCCACATAAGAAATTAGTTTCTACATTTATGTTGACTCCGGCTGTTGCTTGTCTACTAATCATATAATTCATTTTTGGTGGCAGTTCATCGTTTATACTATTCACACATGTTATTGGTCTGAATTCTAAACCTTTAGATAAATCATCCAAAAACATAGTGGGCCTTGAAACATTAAATTGGGCTAATGGATTCACACAGCTATTGAAATCGAATTGATCGATTGTCAAACTACATTCTGTGGTTGTAAGATAACTCATCATTTCACTGATATTTCTTATAGACACACCACAAGGAGCCTCATAGTATGTAATATTTCGTATACGACCTCTTATTGTTGTATGTCTATTAAAACCGAAATGAATCGGTACCCCTAACATACTAATTTTTTTTGTTTTATTTTCTTCATAGCCAGTCCATTCTACACAAGAATGATTACAATTGTGGTTAATATATGTTCTGGGGCTTGGAATAATTTTTGATGATTGTAAGATTTGTTTTTGGAGCAATATATTTTCATTTTCCATTGGTTTTTTAATGTTTCCTAATGGTGTATCTTTAATCTTATAACTGTAAGCTTTCTCTGAATGTAAAGTATAATTAAAAAAGAAATCTTCCACAATACCTTCTTTGGCTTCAAATTTAGTTTCGTGATATTTAGTATGCACCAAGCAAATTCTTAAACAACGCACACAAACCTAAACAAAAATTGAAATCAAATTCAACAAATAATATCCAATATGGTTCTTTATCAATAAGTTTATTGATAATGTATATTGTTATTGTGAAGTATATTGTTATTGTTAGTTGCCGAGTTCCTAAATAATTTTATTATAACCTATTAACCTACAGGACTTATATTTTATGTAATAAAGGTAATAAACAAATTATGTGTGGTTCGTAATTTCAAAATAAATTATTTTATTGCAGTATTATTTCATTATACACTATTCCATTAATTGAATTACTGGTATCCTGATGTTTCTATCTATTTACAATTTACATTGCTGAGATTTAAATGAAACAATGCCTGTTTTAATTTTTGTATTTATAGAATCAATAGAAACTTGGTCTACTGCTGATATTTTTAAATCTAAATAAATTAGACTTAGATACTTATAATGTTTATAGATATGATAGAAAAATTTAAAGGATAGTTGTTCTTGAGAGGTAGTGAAATAAGGGTTATCACTGGTGGAATACGGGTGATGATCCCCCCTCCCCATGGCCAAATATTTTTGTATTTAGGTTAGATGGATTTTCAAGGTTGAACTGATACCTATTTAATGATAATCAAATAACCAAACAAATTAAATAAGTATAATCAATATTTTTTAACTTGTTGTCATTTTCTAAACAAATATACGATGGGTATGAAATTACAGGTTTAAGACACTGTTGTAGATATCTACAACCGTGATCGCAGAATAATATCTTTATCTTTATTAATATTTTTATCTGTTTTTGAAATTAGCCAAGTTCATATTATATTATTGTTAAAAGCAATACCACGATACCACAACATAGGTACAGGTGATAACACATTTTCCTTGTTTTTTTATCAATAGTTTTGAGTGAAAAATGTATGGAGTGATCATTGTTAAGTGTTAAAGAGTTAATGTTACATAATAGTATTATTATTAAAATTTTAATTTTGTGAATTTTGAATTAAAAATGTAATATTATTTTGTAATTCAATTCATGTAAATGTTGTTTTTATATAAGAAAAATCTTAGCTCCCGCTGCCCCCTTTTAATACATTTTCATATCCCCCCTCCAAAATAAAAAAAACTTGAGAACGCCTCGGGATAGTGATGTCTTTATGCTGCATAATATAAAGATTTCCTTTCTCTATTCCTGTTAAAATCTAAAATATATTGAACAAATTGTACAAACATTAACCAAACATTGACCAGGTTATAGTTGGTGGTATACAGAGTGTCCAATGAGGATTTAAACATTGTGATATTTCCTGAGATAATAAATGTATAATAAATCTGAATTTTGTTATTATACTCACAGAGGCAACGACTACATTTATTTTTTTGTTTAACTTAATTCATTTTTTTATTAAAAAAGTTTAAAAAAAATATTTTATTTTTTATTTTTAAAACAATTAAAGATTTTCATTTTTTAGAGTTTATTTTCCTGAAAGTTTTACACTTTAAACATTTTATTTTCATTAATTTCATGATTTTTAATAACTTTTTTAATTTGTAGGTAAAACGGAATAACCGCGGTTTTTGTTCGGGCGGCTAGTCATCCTCTATGGCTATAATGGGTATCTTCTCACGGGACACTGTACTATACCTCCTAGTTCTCTGATTCAATAATACAATACTTATTCAAGCACAACTGAGATTCAACCTCAAATTTTTATTTTTTGTGATAACTTCATGTTACCTTAAATGAATTGGTCTAATGATAGTTATGGTATTTTATATTCATTGACTTCTGGTATTCTAACAAATTCTATCCCTGAGATGTTTTTTGTATTCCTTGATGTTTATAAGTCGATAGTGCTATCAAAGATTTTGCTTTGTCATAAGATTTTGTGTTTGGAAATATAAATTATATTACGTTTAGCACTAACCATAAAGTGTAGTCCTTGAATATCGATATAACCCTAAGTCCCAACAATTGATTTGTAAAATTATATTAGAGTCATTAGTCATATATTATACATATTATTCTCTTAACTATTACATTTCTTTCACTTATTTATGCTAGGAACTATTAATTTGTATTATTATATAACATTATTAACTGATTTGCTGTATTGTGTATGTATTAACAAAATATAAATTTATATTTGGAAACTATCCGTAATAAATAAATAATTATTATATTATTACAGCATTTTAAGATGGTACTGCTTTTAAGAATTCAAAATGTGATAAAAATATGGCACAAGTTATTAAATTGTATAAAAATTATGTTTATAAATAAAACCTCAAGAATTTTTTTATATTAAAGGATTATGACTTAATGAGTTTAAACTTTAAAGCTATTCTATATAAATGGAGTCAAAAATGAATAACAATTAATTTATTGACGACTGGGCCAATTTGGCTCAATTTTTTTTAATTGTTCGAAATCCCCAGGAGAAGGTTTTTAAGAAAAAAAATTTTGGAAAAACCCTTTTTTAAAAATTGTTTTGATGATTTATTTTTTGAGTTCTGGAATGTTTTTTTTAGTTGAAAAAGCTACAGCAAGCTTTAGCTTATAAAATTGTCCATATGACATAATTAATCGTTAAAATGTGGCTGTCGACTGAGTTACGGCCGCTCACCGGCATGTATATATTCAAAATAGCTAATAAAATTAAAACTAAACATATTATTAATATAGAGTGTGCATCTAGCGGGGTACGCAATCCACTGCAGAGTGCATATTGATAGCCTACTTGATAATATACTGTTCACATTATCACATGCGAACCTCATATAGAGTCTAGGATAAGCTGGAAAAGATATAATATTGATATAATAGATCTTTGTTTCGACACGAAACTACGACGGTTAATTTGTCTACTGACGATCGTACGTAGCAATGGCTACAACCGCTATATTTATGACGTAGAAATACTTGCCGACATTTTAAACTACCAACTAACATAATATTTTTATTAAGACAAGACTTGCACCGAATAGCTCAATTATACAAATTGCGTTATCGAAAAATGATAATACTTTATTTATCGATATGCGATAAACGTGTTAACTAAACAAATTATAATTATAACTATGGATTCATTTTTTAATAATAATATGTGTATAGAATCATTAGAATCATTTTGTAAAAGATTTTTCAAAATTAGACCTCTAAGGGGGTAAAGGGGTTTTTTTTATATAGCTATTACTACACGGGCAACGCCGTGACAGGACAGCTTGTATAATATAAAAATGTAAACAATAAATACAAAGTAACTGTGGAAAAATAATGTCAATAAATATATATTTGTTTTTTCATTTAGTTACAGTGAAATACAATAAACAGTATCCCTGCAGTAAACAATTACAAATAAAAAAAAGGTTGGCATGTAATCAATTGAGGCTACGTAAATTGTTTCCACAATAATTTGGGCGCTCGGGAATTGGGCCACAATTCACCTATTTTTCCAAAGGTATACGGTAATTAGGCCACTAAAATGTTATATTTATTACAGGCAGGCCCGGTAATTGGGCCACTAAAACTTTATATTTATAACAGGTAGACCTGGTAATTAGGCCACTATTACATTTTAAATTGTAATAAAATAATATTTAATATAATACACTGCAACGCACACGAAACTTTACTCGAAGCGACTGCGTATGATTTATCAAAAGGTAATAAATTATCCAATCTCTTATGATATAGAATTATCAATTGTCAAATGAAATGGATTTAAATAGTCATACGCGTAGTGTGCACAGATTATGAAACATTGTAAATTGTGATCGTTTAGTTGATTAACAAACTTAATATTATTAATAGTATATTTGTGTGCTATACTTTTATGGCCCAATCTCCGGGTACACTTTAAAAATATAGATTTAATTTGTGGCCGGGTAGTAAAATGTAAACAAATATTTTATACGAAACAGGTAGTTAAAATGTGGCCCAATTCCTGGGCGCCCAATAATTTGTGTACATTTTGAAAGCGGTAAGTTGAGCTATGGACACAAAAAGGTAATAGGTAACTTGGATCCCGTCAAAATAAACTATGTATTAATACGATAACCCGATTTGAGTTTGTTAAATCCTTATCATTTAAGTTTTTAATAAGAGCATAATATTATAAAAAACATATATTTTTATATTATTTATTTTTATTTTTATTATAATGGAAATTAAATTTATTTTTAATTTATGCAATTTACAGTTTACGCCAAGGACATAATATTTTTAATTTATTTATTTAGAACATTATATTATAAATATATCTTGATTTATTCCATAAATATAAAATTTAACTTCTAATAAAGATTATTATATATTAAACAAATGGAATGAAAGTACCTACTAACGTTTTTTCCGGGACGCAATTTAAAGAATTAAGGTAATTTGGGACCCAATTTACCAATTTCTTAGCAATCCATCAGTCGACAACCATATTATTGTATCGTTAAATTAAATATTTTTATGCGTCATTTTTTTTAGAATTTTTTTAAGTTATATATATATAGTACAGTGTATTTCGCTATGTTGCTTGTAGAGTTACAATCAATTGCTAAGAAATAAAAAAATACCAGTTTTTTTTGTAACGTAAAAGTAACATAATTACTTTTCTACTTGAAAAGTAATGTCATTTTACTTGAGTGGGTAATGAGTAAAATAGCTTTATTATATTTATTACATATATCACTGAATAAAGTGCGCAGAAACTTAATTACTTTTTAAAAGTAACTTACTCTACTAGTAAGTAGTAATAGAGGGGTAGGTGTTAGATTTTAATTCGATGATACACAATCGTTTTATACGAATACAAATAACGATTTTGAGGGTGGACAGTCATTAGCTATAACAAAGGCGACCATATAGGGGGCAATGTTGGGACATGCCCCCCCCCCCCGGAAAATATCGAAAATCTTGGGAAATTGTTTACTGTGATCAGAATCTATTTATTTATTTAGATAGAATTTAAAAATTTAATGAAAATTGAAAATGATAAATTAAAATGTTGTCCCCCTCCCAGTGGCGGTCGAAAGGGGGGGATGAGGGAGATAGATTCCCATGACTTTTTTTCTTTAATAATGATAACGATTACATTTATGTATATTGTACTATAATGTTAATGTATTACATTTTGTTTTAATTTTTTCTCAAAACAACCTTATGACTTATGAGCATATATTATTATTACAGTCAAAACTCTTTATAACGAAACTCTTTACAACGAAAAACTCTATATAACGTAAATTTTACATATTAATGGTTGGTTTGCTATATAACCCATTAGACAATTCATTCTCTATAACGTATTAGTCACTCTCAATAACGAAACAATATTTTATGTTTCATAATACAATTTACGTGTTATCGTATCTATTACATATATAAACTATAAAAATAATCGGCAATAATGCCGA
>NW_019104089.1:300896-302981 GCF_001856785.1 Myzus persicae | reverse complement strand
ATTTGTCACAATATTTTGTTACACAGACCACAGTGTTTTGGCTTTCGTAATTCGTACTCGTTACTCGGGTCTCGTAAGTCATACTGTGTCGCGCTTTATACTTACTGTCTGCAAGTCTGCTGTAATTGTAAATTGTAATAGATATTGTCTATAGTCTATTTTATAATGTCTAATAAAAGAAAAATTACCACCTATTTTACTTGCTCGACCACTAAACACTCGGACTCGGATGAAAAAAATAGTAAGATCCCTAAGATCATTACAGAAAATGAAGTTGTGTGGGTAATATTTGTTTAACTAATTAATGTAAAATATTTAATTTATGAGGGAAATGGGAATATTAATTCAAATTACCTATTGTATTAGGCTGTTGATTTCAGTTTCCACGATATTGACTGATGCTGATAGATATTTGGTAAGAATTAAATCTTTTGTCGGTCATTAATTATACATGTAGCATGTGTAGTTGTAGTTCATTATTACAACTAATACAACCAAAATTGATTAAGATTCTTGAAGATGTGTGGATACCACCAGCTACATCCCCCCCCCCCCCATGACAAAATCATTTGACCGCCACTGCCCCCTCCCCCTCGGGAATTTTCCTATGGGCGCCTTTGGCCTATAATATTATGAAGACGTCGTACCGGCATGAAATATCTCCGTCTACGTACCTACGACTTGCCAAATTGTTAACCAGTCTCACAGTGGCGTATATAGGGGGGAGGCCCCCTAGGCCAGAGCCCATAGTGAAATTACAGGTTCAATTAAAGCATTGCATGTATAATTACCCTGTTAACAGTTTTTCACCATGATTAAGTTAGCCGGTTGATTAAAGTCATTTTTGAGGAATCAACAAGGAAATGTTATATTGACGGGACTTGCTTTAATGACTTATTGACTTTGATGTTAAATTCATAGTAAGATAACATTAAAATATACAAACGACACTGTCAATATTTTTAAAAAAAGAAACAAAAAATTAATTTTACATAATAATTATAAAATTGAATTGAGCAATTTTTATTTGAACTGTATAATATGTCATAATTATTAAATATATAACCACGCAGCTGCTCCCTTAAAAATGTATAATTATGGCTATGCTGCTTGACTAGTGATAATTGATAAATTGGCCCATACTGAAAATAATTCGTATATACGCCACTGCAGTCTCAATAGTGTGCTGTTAGTTTTGACATTAGAGTGAATTGACCTAACTTAAAGGTAAGATTATTATCTAGGACCCAATTCAATATTTTATTGATATTATCATTTTTAAATAATGTATGGCCTTTTTAAAGCTGTACATTTTAAAATTTTCAGAACTTACTTAAAAATAATAATATCAATAAAGGTTGAATTGGGTTCTGCAAAATAATCTTACCTATACATTTTATAAAAAGTCAACTCACTCAAATGTCAAAACTAGTAACACATTATTGACACTGAAGAAAAAAAATTTGCCATGTCGTATGTAAGGCGGAGACAATACGTGCGGATACAACGTCCTATTAAGTATATTTTATGATACGAACAGTAGTATTGTTATCAAGGTAATTTATTTTATTACTCTTAAATGTCTTAGTTCAAGCTAATTTTTCAAAAAGATTCAGGTAAGATTTTACAAATTGTGAGACTTTATTGATAGTAATTATTATTATACAAACATATTTTTTTTTTATAAAAAATTTTTTCCATTTTGATAAATTGAATCTCTCACAATGCAGGCACGTTATTTAGGGGGGCGGTAGGAGCGATCCCAAAGGCCACTTAATATAGTAATTAATAATTAACGAAAAAAAAAAAATATTAAATATAACATCTAAATTAAATAATATAATAGTATTATAGTATTATAGTATTACTATAATAGTAATATACTAATTAAAATTAATAGACAATAGTATAGTAGGCATATAATAAACAGAAAACGGCGTGAATAAAATTAGATACGTAAATTTTAATTCGTGAACATGCCACACGAACCTTTAAACCACCGGCCGCCGCTGACCATATTTCTCCACCTACCGTAGTCCGTAGTGCTGTGCATCAATAGATTACAGATAATATTATTATACTAAA